>NW_027182511.1:900000-997322 GCF_040938575.1 Ambystoma mexicanum | reverse complement strand
GTTTCAATCCATTTTCGTCTTATTCAACGCTAAATAGATTAGCCTTGTGTCACACTGAAAAAGTATTGTGAAGATTAGCCACTCGTCATACTTAGAAAGAATTGTGAAGATTAGCCACTCGTCATACTTAGAAAGAATTGTGAAGATTAGCCACTCGTCATACTTAGAAAGAATTGTGAAGATTAGCCACTCGTCATACTTAGAAAGAATTGTGGGACTTGAGTATGTTACATGGGAATACTGGCATATTTGTGTGCAGCCAGCAGGGACATGTCTGGCACAGCCAGCATGAACACAATTTGTATTGGCATATATGGTGGGACAATGCATTATGGAAATGCATTGGGAAATGCCCATGTGCACTTTTAGTGACTTGAATCAGTTGCAATTTGTAATGTCACTGTTATGAAGACGCAGGAGGTGACAGGTAAGGTTCAAAGGAAGTATTTATAATAGCTAATAAGTGGGAAAAGACCCCCAGCAAACGCAGAGGTTCCCTTCCTCTCTGTAACTTCTCCAACTGACATAAATAGAACACAAATAAGAAACACAGCAAGCAAGGTTCTATGACATCATATAGAATATGGTGCATCAGAGAGCTCTCTCTACATGCATTTAGTACAGGCAGGCTACCTGCTACTTGGGAAAAGCATCACAACAGTTACCCTGCAAAACTGATTGCAGACAGTGTGGCTTTTGACCTAATGTTTCACATAAAGTGTGCTAAAAAAGGCACCACTTTAACCTATTGCATTAAAACATTTTTCCCCCACCTTAAAAAAAAAACCTTTGGTTAGTTTGGGCTCTCTCGCTAGGTTTGCTCTCTCTCCCCTCCCCCCCACCCACCCCTCATATTCGTGGGAAACATTTACGCCGTCAATTAAAAAAATAAATTGGTGGCTTTGTTTCAATTGGAAGCTTCAGCAGTTCATCAGTGCAGTCTTGTCTTTATAAGATCTGCATCCCTTGATAACAATATACACTTGAATTTGTTTTCCCCTCTGTGGCACGATGCCAATGCTAACTGGGCAAATGATATATGCTAACTGGGCAAATGATATATTCCTATGACACAACCGATATATGCTATCGTGTACATCACACATTAAGGATCATAGTGTCGACTAAGTGCAGGCTTTTTGCAAAACATTAACTTGCATGTGATAAGAAGCTCTTAATTCATCCTCACACAATTAAATAGTTTAATTTTATCACCAGGAGTAGTGAACAGAAAGCTGCTTCAAGTGCCACGCGTGGGTTCATGAGTGTGCAAACACATGCTGTGCCTTGTATCCAGCTTCCCTCTACAATGGATGCATGCTTTTCCATACTTGGCGGAGGGGGGGGGTAGAGAGGGGGAGGTGGTGAAGAGGGAGGGATCGAGCCGCCATTGGTGGGATTCTATTCACATGTGTCTTCGTCCTCTTTTTGACACGTGCACTTACTATACCCGTTGGTGTCATGGCAGCACTGAGGTGGGACCGCGCCTGATTTGCATATGGCCTTTCCCCTTTCTGTAATGGGTTGGTAGGCCAAGAACAATGGTCTGGAGGGTTGCCCAGAGCAATGCTAGAGGTTAGGATTGATTCTAAACCTTCGGGCCATCACCTCTTTATTTTTGACATGGCAGCAATGTGCCTGCCCTTCCCTGTTTTATGCAGGTCAGTGGTACAAGTGTACCATGTTTCTGTCATTTGATTGCCACTCAGGTGTGAAGGCACGTACATCTCAGTTTTAAATTGAATACATTTACATGCCTTTGTGGATGCAACCTGCACTTGCATAAGCCCAAAGGTTTCATAGAAATGCTTTGATTTTGAAGTGTGAATGGCATGTAGATGCGCCCACTGTCCGGGGTCCACACGGCCTACACTTTTCACCTAACCTGAGACTGGGCAATCGGCTTCCACCCCAGCCCCCTATTTCCTGGTTGCTCGTAGATCCCTTGCTGCCAAATTGCCTGCTTTTCCCTGTTAGCGCCCTTGTATCTCTGCTTCCCTCACTGCGTACTTCCCCCGCACCCTATGAGCTCCCTTGTATCTCTGCTTCCCTCACTACGTAATCCCCCATATGATTTGTAAAGCATTATGTTGCTTCCCAAAGCTCACTCCACACTCAATAAACAACCCTAATGATAATAATAGAAACTGAAAACATCCTTGCACAACATGAGTCAACAATTGTGATTAATGAAAAATGGGTATTATCGGCCTTCAGTCCATACTTGCAGGTAATAAAATGGCCTTGCAAGATGTTATTAACTTTTAATTGTTGGTTAATGGAAGGTTGCTTTGGTCTATGAGCATCCATTTGGAGAGGTCTTCCACATCGCCACTTGTGTTTTTTAAAAGTGGCTTAATATATGTTGATTTGAAGGATCATGGTACAGTCCCTGTTGTGAGCAACAGATTTAGGAGGTTTCTGTAATATTCTGATGGCGTTCCTTGTGCGAGGATTGATTTGTAGAAGTCAGGGGGGCAGGAATCTATGGGTGATCCTGCTTACTTGTGTTTTACCAGCTTGGCGAATGTCTCTACTGATAGTTCCAGGATGCTTTGGAGTTTGTGCTGTGGCTCCTCGTTCGGTCTGTTTGTTTGAGTGTTAGGGTTGGTTGGTCGGTTTTGTATGATTTGACAAATGTCGTTGATTTTGTTTTTGAAATCATCTGCCAAGTTGTTGCATAGTTACTGTGAGGGTATTGGAGTGTTGTCGCAACTTGGTGGGTTTCTCATTTCGTTTATGATGTTGAACATTTCTTTTTGAGTGTTGGTGGCATTGCTGATTCTGTCATCATAATGCCTTCTCTTTGCCTTTTGAACTTCCTTCTTATATGATCGGATTTGTCTCTGGAACTGGGTTGTCTTATTTTGGTCGTATTCTTTCCTCCATTTCAATTCCAGTTTCTTGTTCTTCTTTTTCATGGTGCTTAGTAGTGGGGTGAACCATTTTGCCATTGCTTTTCTTCTTGAGGGGGTAAATGGTTTTTCCTGGGAGATGTTGTCAATTGTATCAGCGATCCATTTGTGGAGTAGCTCCACTTTCCCGTCTAGGTCTGCCTTCTCCAGTTCGGCTGTTGGAGGTTTTTTCATCTCTAGTTGTTCATTTAGTTTGCTTTCTTTGACAGTTTTCCAGTTTCTTTTTGTGGTGGTTGGGATCTTGAGGGGCTGTATGCTGACTTGAGTTGGTAGTGTGATCACGAATGGAATGATGAGATGGTCACGCCAAAGTATTTGTATCGGTGGTGCCATGGTGATACGTTTTGTCTTGGTGAAGATTGCGTCAAGGGTGTGTCCTGCCGAGTGTGTTGCCCCTTTGACCAACTGTTGTAGTTTCATGGTTGTTAATTGCCTAATTAATGAATTTTGAGAGTTGGCTTATTTTCCTTGGAACCAAATGTTGAAGTCTCCCAGGATTATTAGATGTTCGTGTTTGATGGCTATGTTGGTGATGGCTTCTATAAAGTTGTCAACGAAGGTTGCATCGTATGTCGGTGGTCTGTAAACCAGTATGAATTTAATGTTGGTTTTTTTCACCAATAGGTGTATGGCCATGGATTTGCACTTCATAATGTTAAGTGGTTTGTCTGTTTTTACTTTCAGGTGTTCTTTGAATGCTATTGGGAGGCCTCCTCCTTTTTTTTCCTGTTTAACTGAAAGCATTTGAAGTTGGTGGGGGGGGGGTTTGTAGTGTGATTTTGTAGTTGTCATCCAGCCATGTTTCTGTGATGAATAGGATGCTGATACCGTTGTCGCAGAGAAGGTTGAATATCTCTGTTGAGTGTTTTGACATGGATCTTGTGTTTATTAGGTTGCAGTTCATTTTAAAGATATAGTTTGGTTTGTGCTTTATTTTCAGCATTGTCTTCTGACTGGTGTTAAGGTTTCCTTCCAGGTAGAACTCTAGTTGAGGTGTTGGTGCAGTTGTGTCTGTGTTGCCGAAAAGTTCTTCTAGGTTCAGTTTTGGGTTTTTGTTTTTATCTGGCTCCTCTTATAAGTGTTGTGGCTGTCGAGCGGACGGTCCTCTTGATTTGGTGATGTAAGGGGTTAGGGTGTCGATTATGTTCTTGTTATCTCTAGCTTTGTCCGTTCTTCTTCTGCATGGTTGTGTTTGGTTGCTGGTCGTTCTTGATTTGTGTGTTCGGTCGGTTCGTTCCGGTGAGTGGTTATTTACGAGGTATGATGTTAGATAAAGGGATTTCTCTTTTCTCTCGTGCTGGTTCTGTAATCATTTTTGTCTGTTGGAGTGTGTTCTGCAGTTGTGAGTCTTCGGTGTTGAGTTGGGTTTGTTCTTTCTGCTCTTTGTCTTTCGTTTGGTCCAATCCTTTTTTGTGGCATTTTGAGTTTTGAGCTTTTTTTTTATTTTGTTGGTTTTTGTTCGGTTTGTTGTTGCAGAGGTGGTCTTTGTACTTTTGGTCCGGCTGTCTTGTGGTGTTGGACTGGTTGTGGGGATTGTCTGATATAAGCTTGGGCTCTATCTGCTGGGGTGGTCTAGTCGGGTGATATCGCTAGGGTAGTTTAGTCACTGTTTTGAGTTGGGCTGTCCGGTTGGGGGGTTCTACTAGGGTTATATCGCTTGGGTATTTTAGTGGCCTGTCAGGTCTAGTCAGGTGATATCGCTAGGGTAGTTTAGTCACTGTTTCAAATTTGGGCTGTCCGGTTGGAGAGGTCTACTAGGGTTATATCGCTAGGGTATTTCAGTGGCTGTCCCTAATGTGACTCTCCCTGGAAGATGCTTACAGTAGTAAACAAATCTCTGTGGTGTGACACAGGTTACTGTTCACAGCTCCATCTCAGAGTGTCAGTGCCGATGATCACAGTACCCTCTCGGCAGGGCAAGGCTAATACTTAAAGGGCCGTCCTAATGTGGCACCCTCTAGAAATGGTTTAATGGCCTTCTTGCCAATTCTCTAATGGTGTGACGCAGGTCAGTATTCACAGAGCTATCCCAGTGTGGTCCACGCTAATAGTCACAGTACTATCCAGGTGTAGGACAGGGTGATAATCCCTGTGTTATCCTTGAGAGGCACAGTTTAGTAATGTTCTGTTCGTATTGTGGTGTTTCCTAGATGTGATTCGAAAGTGGGATCCTCAAATCTGTACGGGGCTGCAGAGGCCGTTAATTACAGTACTATCCCAGAGAGGGACAAGCTATTAATCCTGGTACTATCCTAGAGAGGCACTAGTGTGTAATCACAGTACTGTTCTATTGTGGTGCTTTCTAGATGTGATTCTAGACAGTGTGTGGTGGTCTCTAAGGGTGTGGCATGGTCTAATAATCACAGTACTATTCTTGAAAGGCAGAAGCTGATAATTGCCATACTATCTTAGAGACAAAGCTAAACATCACAGTACTATCCTAAAGGAAAAAGCTAATAATCCCAGTACTCGCCTAGAGGGCACAATCTAATAATCACAGTACTATTCTATTGTGGTGCTTTCTAGATGTGAATCAGGTCAGTTTGTGCTAATCTCTGAGGGTGCGGCACAGGCTAATAATTACAGTACTATCCTATAGGGCAGAAGCTAATAATCACAGTACTATTCTATTGTGGTGCTTTCTAGATGTGAATTGGGTCAGTTTGTGCTAATCTCTGAGGGTGCGGCACAGGCTAATAATCACAGTACTATGCTAGAGGGCAGAAGCAAATAATCACAGTACTATCGTAGAGGGCACAAGCTAATACTCACAGTACTATTCTATTGTGGTGCTTTCTAGATGTGAATCAGGTCAGTTTGTGCTAATCTCTGGGGGTGCAGCACAGGCTAAAAACCACAGTACTATCCTAGAGGGCAGAAGCTAATAATCACAGTACTATTCTATTGTGATGCTTTATAGCTGTGAATCTGGTCAGTTTGTGCTAATCTCTGAGGGTGCGGTGCAGGTTAATAATCACAATACTATCCTAACGGAACAAGCGAATAGTCACAGTACTATCCTAGAAGACGCAAGCGAATTATCACAGTACTTATTCTATTGTGGTTCTTTCTAGATGTGAATCAGGTCAGTGTGTGCTAATCTCTAGGGTGGGTTGCAGTCTAACAATCACAGTACTATCTTAAAGGATCAAGCTAATAATCACAGTACTATCCTAAAGGATCAAGCTAATAATCACAGTACTATCCTAGAAGACGCAAGCGAATTATCACAGTACTTATTCTATTGTGGTTCTTTCTAGATGTGAATCAGGTCAGTGTGTGCTAATCTCTAGGGTGGGTTGCAGTCTAACAATCACAGTACTATCTTAAAGGATCAAGCTAATAATCACAGTACTATCCTAAAGGAACAAGCTAATAATCACAGTACCATCCTATTGTGATGCTTTCTAGATGTGAATCAGGTCAGTGTGTGCTAATCTCTAGGGTGGGTTGCAGTCTAACAATCACAGTACTATCTTAAAGGATCAAGCTAATAATCACAGTACTATCCTAAAGGATCAAGCTAATAATCACAGTACTATCCTAGAAGACGCAAGCGAATTATCACAGTACTTATTCTATTGTGGTTCTTTCTAGATGTGAATCAGGTCAGTGTATGCTAATCTCTAGGGTGGGTTGCAGTCTAACAATCACAGTACTATCTTAAAGGATCAAGCTAATAATCACAGTACTATCCTAAAGGAACAAGCTAATAATCACAGTACCATCCTATTGTGATGCTTTCTAGATGTGAATCTGGTCAGTTTGTGCTAATCTCTAAGGGTGTTAAATGTTAAATGCTATACGTTAAAGGTATTTGTACCGCGCATTGTTACCAACGGAGTTGGTCCGCAGGTGCTCTGGCGGATCTGGAAACGAGAAGGTGGGATGGGTTAGTAGGTGAAGCGGGAGTAGGATAGTGAGAGGAGTGGTGTTCTGTTGGCAGCTTCAACTCGGTATCGGATCAATGACAGTCCTTGTGTGCTGTTGGTGCGGTTTATGTGTTGTTGCAGTGTTGTGAAGTGTGTGCAGGTTGTTGTGCGAGAGATGGTTGTGTGAGATTGCAGTGGGTTGCAGTCTAACAATCACAGTACTATCTTAAAGGATCAAGCTAATAATCACATTTTGTTTGTTTGTTTGTTTCTTTGTTTATTTGGTAATGCACACCAAGCCCTTAGGTAGCTGGGCGCAGCAGTTACAGGTATGCTTAAAGCTTAGTTACAACATAGTAAGGTTACAGTAATAGCTTTATACATACAGGAAAGTGTGAAAGTGCGATAGACAGTACAGTTAATTGTTACAATAGATAACTGAGGAGATAGAAGCGTAGCCAGGTAGTCACATGTGTATAACAGTACAGCAAGGCAGGCCGATATTATTTGTCATTGGTTCGAAGCCAATGAAACATTTTGCGTCTGAATCTGATGTAAGGCTGTTCAATTCTAAAGGCTGAGGGGAGTGCGTTCCAGGATAAAGCTGCTTTGACTGGGAAGCTGGCCCCACCAGATTGGGAGAGTTTAAATCTAGGGATTTCTAAACACTGGGAATTGGATGATCATGTATGGCGGGTTGAGGTTCTTCTGATCATTCTGTCTGCGAGATAGGGGGGTGCTGCGTTGTTCAGGCATTTAAAGGTGAAGGAGACAGTTTTGAGAAGGATCCTATCACTGATTTTTAGCCAGTGCTGGTCTCTTCTGATGTTAGAGATGTGCTCCCTGCTGGGTATATTCAGAGCTGCTCTGAGGGCATTATTTTGTAATGTTTGCATTTTATCTAAGATGTATTTGTTGGCCACTATGTATAGAGCGCTGCAGTAGTCTAATTTGGACATTATTAGTGCATTGGCAAGTATGATGCAGCTAGCTTTGGAAAGGAAGGGTCTACAGGCCCTAATAAGTTTGCACGTGTAGGAAGTGGAGGATGCCGTGGCGCTACCTTGTTTTTGTAGTGTTAATGTGGAGTCAGGGTAAAAACCTAGTGTTTTTACCTCCGTTACTACTTTAATTACATTGCCGTCAATGTTGAATGATGCATAGCTGGGGCTGAGTTTTTTTAGGTTAGCGTCCAGGCCCAGAATCAGGGTCTCTGTTTTATCGTCAATCAGGCAGAGGCCATGTGATGACATCCATGCCTGAATGAGGAGGTATATTTTATTTACCAAAGCCTTGTCGATGTCAAAATTGCCCGAAAGGGGTATGAGGATCTGGGTGTCATCTGCATAATTAGTGTAGGTGACACCCAGTCTGTGCAATTTGTCGAAAAGTGGCTTAGTAAAGATGTTATACATCGTCGGTGAGACACATGATCCCTGTGGAACACCGCAGGTGATTTGGATAGGGTCTGCGGATGCTGATGTGGAGAATACTCTCATTGTACGGTTGGCTAGGAAGGATTGTACCCAGGCTATGGTATCATTCGAGAAATGGGCAGCTGACGCTAGGTGTTTGCATAACACTGCATGATCCACCAGGTGAAATGCTGCCGATAGGCCGAGGAGGAGTAGCATAGCTGTTTTACCTTTATTCTTCAACTCGTCAATTAATGCCGTTTCGGTACCATGTCGTGGTCTGAATCTGGATTGGCGGACGCCTAGTAAGTGGTTTGTTTCAAGATAGTCCTGAATTTCGAGATAAGCCACTCTGTCAATTATTTTAAAGAGGAAGGGAACTGTGGTAATTGGTCTGTAGTTTGTCGGGATAGAGGAGTCTAACATATGTTTCTTCAGTAACGGTAGAACCCAAGAGTCTTTGAGGTTATTTTGGACAGTGCTAGTCTTGCAGTGCTATCCTCGAGGGCACAAGCTAATAATTGTGGTACTATCCTAGAGGGCACAAGCTAATAATCTCAGTACTATCCAAGAGGGCACAATCTAATAATCACTGTACTATCCGAGACGGCACAAGCTAATAATCACAGTACTATCCTAAAGGAACAAGCTAATAATCACAGTACTATCCAAGAGGGCACAAACTAATAATCACTGTAATATCCGAGAGGGCACAAGCTAATAATCACAGTACTATCCGAGATGGCATTGTTAGGAATTGATGGTCGTGTAGATGATGAAACCTCTGTCCCCAAGTACCACACGAGCAAAATAGCAATATTTCTGCTCGTGCAATCTTTGAGGCCACAGGTGTAGAGTGCCGTCAGCCTGGAACCAGGAACGCCGGAAAGACCGCCCTGAACACTGTAAGGCAAGCAACCAGGTTAGACAATGGAAGCAATCCCAATCAGAGAAATACAATATCACTACAGAAGGCTTACCCAATACAGGTGACAGGGTACCCAGGATAAGGTGAATGGACAGGGGTCTGCAGTAGTCGACGGCGGTAGGCGACAGTTGTTACACAGGATGGCACTCTAGTTGGGTGGTAATAACGCCTGATGCAGGAGAAAAAACATGAGTCAAAGGCGGAGCCAGGAGAGGCGAAAATCAGTCCGGTAAACAATCCGAGGTCAGAGCACCAAGAGATAATGTCAAATGCAGAGGATAATCCAATAACAATTCCAATGGAAGGCTGAGGTCAAAAATCCGAGTAAGTCGCCAGAACAAATGCAGAAGTACCAAAGGAAAGCCAAGAGGAATCCAGGAAGCAGTCCGTGGTCGAGATAATCAAGAGCAACAAAATCCATGAGAACGCCAAACAGTACTAACAAAGTCAGCTGTGAAGTGCTGAATGTGATTCAGTACGTTCCTTTTGAATACAAAGGTGATCACATGATTCAGTCACCTGACGCATGCTCCGTGTCTCACTGCTCCGACCAGGTCCCTTCCTGGTCATGTGGCGGATTGCGTGACGAGCCCAGTGGTGCCGGTGCCTCGGGCAACCAGTGGCAAGCCACCACGGCATTCGCCAATGTAAGAAAGGGGACCGCACAGGCGCATTGGACGCAGGTCCTTCCGAGAGTGCCAAGTGCCGTCGCCCACTCGCCGTTGGCAGACCAGCATAGGTAAGTGGGACCTAGTCTGTCTGGGAACCTGAAGTGTTTGTTGTTTCGCTAACAGGGCCGCTAACGAGGGCGTGACAGAGCCCCCCTCAAAGGCCCACGACCCCGTGGGCTGGAAGGGTGATCCCTATGGAAATGGGCCACTAACAACGGGGCATGAACATCGGAAGAGGGAACCCAAGATCGTTCTTCTGGACCATAACCCAGCCAGTCTACTAGGTACTGCAGACGACCCCTAAAGAGACGTGAACCCAGGATGGCGCTGACCTCAAATTCATCTTGGGACTCTACAGAAACAGGAGCAGGAGGAGAGACAATGCGAGTTGGATCAGGGCATGGCTTAAGTAATGAGGTATGGAAAACCGGGTGCAATCTCCAGCTAGAGGTGACAGCGAGGCAATAAGCCACTGGGTTCAGGACCTTGGATACCCGATATGGGCCGACAAAACGTGGAGCAATTTACGGCAACCCGGTATGTGCAAATGGCATGTGGACAACCAAACCCGCTCACCCACACGATAGGCAGGGGCATCCGTCCTCTTCCTGTTAGCAGCCGTCCTCATGGAAGCCTGGGCTTCTTGGAGATGGATGAGTGTCTGGGCATGGACTGAGGTCAGGTCACGGGCACAAGCGTTAGCAGCAGGAGTACTGGTGGGGGCAAAATCAGGGAACGGTAGAGTGCGTGGGTGTTGGCCAAAAAGGGAGAAGAACGGGGAAAAGCCTGTAGAGGAATGTAGAGCATTGTTTTATGCAAACTCCACAAGGTGAAGCGAGTTAAGCCAGGTATATTGGTACTGAAGGGATAGACAACGTAAGTACTGCTCTAATGCCTGGTTGACCATCTCACTCTGACCGTCACTCTCAGGATGGTAGGCAGAGGAAAAGCGTGCATCGATGCCAAGGAGCTTGGTAAGAGCCAACCAAAAACGAGATGTGAATTGTGAGCCACGATCTGACACGATAACTTGTGGCAAGCCAAATAGACAAAAGACAGACCTAAAGAACATCCGGGCCAGGGAGGGAGCAGTAGGAATACCTTTACAGGGCACAAAACGGGCCATCCTAGTGATGGAATCTACTACAACCCAAATTATATTGTAGCCTTGTGTACGAGGTAAGTCAGTGATCAGGTCCATCGAGACCGTATGCCAAGGCCTTGGAGGTATGGGCACAGGTTGTAATATTCCTAGTGTGCGGCCCCTTCGAGTCTTACACTGGGCGCATACTGAGCAGGTATTCACGTACGCTTCCACATCACGTTGCATCGATGGCCACCAGCACCAGCCTTTCAGCAGATCTAAGGTGCGTCGCTGCCCTGGGTGACCATTGATGAGTGCGTTGTGGGACCAATCCAAGGCTTGATTACGGTTGTCGTTAGTGGGCAAAAACAGTTTCCCTTGTATGAAAGGCAACCCTTCCTGAAAAACCGGATCCCAGTCAGTCAGAGCCTGAGGGTGGTGTAATACCCATTGGCGAATGGCGGATAACATGGATTGCGAGGGAGTGCAAGCACATACTACGTGTCCTTTGCCTAACAGTGTGTCTGGAAAGGATGGAGGAGATACCCCCCCCTGGTGAACGGGACAAGGCGTCCGCCTTACCATGAACCACCCCTGGCCTGTGTTTAACCACAAAATCATAAGCTGCTAAGTAGAGATGCCAACTGACCTGTCTGCTGTTAACACATTTTAGTGATGCCAGATCCTGCAGGTTCTTGTGATCGGTGTAAACGACTGTCTGGTGTTTGGCCCCCAGGAGGTGGTGTCTCCAAACTTGAAAAGCATCTTTTATGGCAAGGAGCTCCTTTTCAGTGACTGTGTAGTGTGTTTCGGTCGGCGTGAACTTCCTCGAATGGTAAGCCACCGGATGTAGCTGACCGGTGGTTGGGCAAGGCTGGGACAAAACTGCACCTAACGCAAACGAGGATGCGTCCGCCTCCACGATGAAAGGGAGCTCTGAATCCGGATGTTGTAGGACCGGAGCTGTGGTAAAAGAGGTTTTTAGGGTATCGAATGCCACCTGATGGTCACTAGACCATTCGAAGTGTACAAGAGGACTTGTCAAGGCTGTTAGTAGGGCAACAATAGAGGAAAAGTTGGAAATGAAACGCCAGTATTTATTCGCAAACCCTAAAAAGGACTGCAGTTGCTTGAGCGTAACAGGGACCGGCCAGTCCGTGATAGCACGGATTTTCGACTGGTTCATCACCAACCCCCCAGGGTGACATGTAAAACCCCAGGAAAATCGACCTCTTTTGTGTGAAACATACACTTCTCGGGTTTCGCAAATAGAGCGTTCTTTCTGAGTCGTGATAACACTTCCCTGACGTGAACAATGTGTTCTTCAAGTGTAGGGGAGAACACTAGTATAGCATCTAAATATACCACAACATAAATGTCCAGGATGTCACTAAACACATTGTTTATAAAACGCTGGAAGGTAGCAGGGGCGTTACATAAGCCGAAGGGCATCACGGTATATTCAAACAATCCCTGGCGAGTGCAGAATGCTGTTTTCCACTCGTCCCCAGGGTGCATGCGAATCAGGTTGTATGCCCCCCGGAGATCTAGCTTGGTGTAGATGGAAGCATGGGTTAGTTTATCTAAGAGGGTCGAGATGAGCGGGATGGGGTAGCGGTTGTTTATGGTGACTGAATTTAACCGCCTGTAGTCCACACAGGGACGAAGGGCTCCCTCCTTCTTAGAAACAAAAAAGATGGGGCTGGATGCGGGTGAGGAGGAGGGCCTGATATGGCCCAGGTGTAGGGCGTGTTGGATGTACTCCCTCAGAGCTACTTCTTCTGATGGTGACAGAGAATAGATTCAGCCTTTGGGGATCGATGCCTCAGGAACCAGATCAATGGGGCAGTCGTACAGCCTATGAGGTGGCAAACGCTCAGCTGATGCTTTATCGAAGACAACATGGAAATCATGGTAAACCGAGGGTACACCAGATAAAGCGGCTCCCACCGTATGTGACACCTCGGGTGACCTGTCCTCCCCTAACATTAAAGAATCCAATGCCCCAAGAGATCTCGCAGGGTTGGTAATGCCCTCCTCATCCACCAAACAATAGTGCTGACATACCTCTGACTCAAAGAAAAACTGTCCTGTACCCCAGTTTATAAGTGGGTTATGTTTCCTCAACCATGGAATGCCCAATATAATTCCGAACTATGGGGTTGATATAAGGTCGAAGGACATTGTTTCCTTGTTGGTCCCCTGGATGATCACCTCCATAGGATCGGTCTGTTGTTTGATCGGACCGGAAACGAGGGAGGAGCCATCGACGACATGTACTGGTTCGGGGTGTAGTTTGGTTATCAATGGAAGATTAATTATCTTGGCCATCGTAATGTCTATGAAACAACCGGTAGCCCCTGAATCTATGACAATGTGTACTGCATGTGAACAATCCCTGGTAGGATGTAATATGGCCTGGACTATGACTGGTCTTATAGGACGGAAGGTCGGAATGTTCTCGGAGGAGTTCTGTAATAAGCTCGCCTTGTCCCCCATTCTCAAGGGCGAGCTTTCTGAAAACCTGAGTTCCTGTTCTTTGGGCGATGAGGACACTCTTTGACATAATGCCCATTGAGACCGCAATAGAAGCAGGCATTATCTGTTCTGCGTTCTCTCTCGGTCTGGGTGATGGGGCTTTGTATCCCTCCTATTTGCATGGGTTTACTGGTGTTTTCTGGGGAAGAAAGGGATTGACTGACAGAAAGGCCGGCTTCAGCCCGACGCTTGGTTCTCCGGGCGTCTACCTGAAGTGCTCAATCTACCAGGTCGGAATAAGAGGCCGGGAGAGATGGGACCAAGATGTTTCTGCGGATAACTGGTTAAACCGCGTGATGTATTCTATCAGGGTTTGCCTACCTTGAGCTAGATCCAGTAATTCCAGATCCCGGGACTGAACTTTATACTTGGTATCGAATACTTTGGCCATCTCACTCACCAGGAGGTCAAAATCATAGAGAACCGGATGATCATTTTCCAGGAATGGATTCGCCCAGGTGGCTGCTATGCCTGTCAGGTGGGAAAGCAGAAAGGCGGCTTTGGTGATTGAGTCGTGGAATACCTGGGGTCGACAGAGAAAGTGGAGCTTGCATTGGTTGATAAATCTATGATACTTCCTGGGATCGCCCTGATATTTCTCAGGGGCTGCTAAAGGGAATTGGGTAGGTAACAACACAAGACCCGGTGGTGTTGGGGGCATGGAAGGGCCCGGGTTTGGGGGTGTGGGATCTCGAAACTCGGAGTCTGCCGGTAGTGAATGGCGGGCACTTTGTAAGGAATCCAGGCGATGGTGAATGGTAGTTGTGGCAGCAGCCATGTCTGTTCTAAGGGTTGTAATGGCTTGCATTAGAGCGGCCACGGGGTCCCCGGCAGAGGGTTCCATCACACGGATGACCAAAGAAGGCTTCACAGTCTGTTAGGACTTGATGGTCGTGTAGATGATGAAACCTCCGTCCCCAAGTACCACACGAGCAAAATAGCAATATTATTGCCCGTGCAGTCTTTGAGGCCACGGGTGTAGAGTGCCTTCAGCCTGGAACCAGGAACGCCGGAAAGACCCCCCTGACCACTGTAAGGCAAGCAACCAGGTTAGACAATTGAAGCAATCCCAATCAGAGCAATACAATATCACTACAGAAGGCTTACCCAATGCAGGTGACAGGGTACCCAGGATAAGGTGAATGGACAGGGGTCTGCATTAGTCGACGGCGGTAGGCGACAGTTGTTACACAGGATGGCACTCTAGTTGGGTGGTAATAACGCCTGATGCAGGAGAAAAAACATGAGTCAAAGTCGGAGCCAGGAGAGGCGAAAATCAGTCCGGTAAACAATCTGAGGTCAGAGCACCAAGAGATAATGTCAAATGCAGAGGATAATCCAATAACAATTCCAATGGAAGGCCGAGGTCAAAAATCCGAGTAAGTCACCAGAACAAATGCAGAAGTACCAAAGGAAAGCGAAGAGGAATCCAGGAAGCAGTCCGTGGTCGAGATAATCAAGAGCAACAAAATCTGTGAGAACGCCAAACAGTACTAACAAAGTCAGCTGTGAAGTGCTGAATTTGAGTCAGTACGTTCCTTTTGAATATGAAGGTGAGCACATGATTCAGTCACGTGAGGCATGCTCCACGTCTCACTGCTCCGACTAGGTCCCTTCCTGGTCACGTGGCGGATTGCGTGAAGAGTCCAGCGGTGCCGGTGCCTAGGGCGCCCGGTGGCAAGCCGCCACAGCATTCGCCAATGTAGGAAAGGGGGCCGCACCGGGCGCATTGGACGCAGGTCCTTCCGAGAGTGCCAAGTGCCGTCGCCCACTCGCCGTCGGTAGACCTGCATAGGTAAGTGGGACATAGTCTGTCTGGGAAACTGAAGTGTTTGTTGTTTCGCTAACGGGGCCGCTAACTGGGGCGTGACAGGCACAAGCTAATAATCACAGTACTATCCTAAAGGAACAAGCTAATAATCATAGTCTTATCCTAGAGGGCACAAACCAATAATCACGGTACTATCCAAGAGGGCACAAGCTAATAATCACTGTAATATCCGAGAGGGCACACGCTAATAATCACAATGCTATCCTAAAGGAACAAGCTAATAATCACAGTACTATCTGAGAGGGCACAAGCTAATAATCACAGTACTATCTGAGAGGGCACAAGCTAATAATCACAGCACTATCCTATAGGGCACAAGCTAATAATCACAGTAGTATCCTAGAGGGCACAAGCTAATATTCACAAGACTATCCGAGAGGGCACAAGCTAATAATCACAGTACTATCCGAGAGGGAACAAGCTAATAATCACAGTACTATCTGAGAGGGCACAAGGTAATAATCACAGTACTATCCTAAAGGAACAAGCTAATAATCACAATACTATCCTAAAGGATAAAGCTAATAATCACAGTGCTATCCTAGAGGGCACACGCTAATAATCACAGTCTTATCCTAGAGGGCACAAGCTAATAATCACAGTACTATCGGAGAGGGCACAAGCTAATAATCACAGTGCTATCCTAAAGGAACAAGCTAATAATCACAGTAGTATCCGAGGTGGCACACACTAAAAATCACAGTATTATCCTAAAGGAACAAGCTAATAATCACAGTACTATACGAGAGGGCATAAGCTAATAATCACAGTGCTATCCTAAAGGAACAAGCTAATAATCACAGTGCTATCCTAAAGGAACAAGCTAATAATCACAGTACTATCCTAAAGGAACAAGCTAATAATCACAGTACTATCCTAAAGGATCACGCTAATAATCACTGTACTATCCTAAATGCACAATTTAATAATCACAGTCTTATCCTAGAGGGCACACGCTAATAATCACAGTGTCATCCTAGAGGGCACAAGCTAATAATCACAGTACTATCCTAAAGGAACATGCTAATAATCACTGTACTATCCTAAAGGTGCACGCTAATAATCACAGTACTATCCTAGAGGGCACAAGGTAATAATCACAGTACTATCCTAAAGGTACAAGCTAAAAATCACAGTCTTATCCTAGAGGGCACAAGTTAATAATCACAGTGTCATCCTATAGGGCACAAGCTATTATTCACAGTACTATCCTAAAGGAACACGCTATTAATCACTGTACTATCCTAAAGGCACACACTAATAATCACAGTTTTTTTTTTTTGTTTTTTTTTATTATTGTTGTTTTTGATGATACATCTTTACAACATCCAATTTATCTTCAAACATAAAATTCAAATCTCAGAATACATAGGAGACATGTTTCTTCGATATATGACATAATTATCCTTAGAATATAAAATATTTCAACCAGCATAATAAAACTCAATTTAAAAATCAAAATGCAAACACATCAGGTCCAAACAGTATCAGGAAAAACTATCAATATACTTGGGCTCGCTTAGGTGATAAATTTACAAATTTCACATCTTTTTCTATTCTTTATTACAATTCTCAACCATATCTAGTTTTTTTTCAATAATTTGTAGGAGTTTAACTAGTGCAAGTATAAGTGAAATCCTGTTTCCCCACATGCATTCTGCCCATAGCGTTTCTCGGGTAATTCCCATAATACCAAATAGGAATTTGCCCAAATATTTTTGTCTATCTGCCTCAAAATAAGTACAGTATAATACTAGATGTTTCAAGGATTCATTTACATCGATCACACAAAATCTACAATTCAAGTTATGCTGCTCGTTTTTGTTATGTTTCCAAAATTTCATACGGTCTTTAGTTAACAGTAGATTAAACTTGAATCGCATGTACGTTACTCTTATCAGATTACTAGGTACCTGCCTAATATATAGTAATATTGGTTTTTGGTTATGCCTAAATTTAGAGTATTCTTCATACATTTTATATTGTCCAATTAAATCAGATGTATTTGCCCAATCATAAATATATAGTTTTTTTTTACTATTTGAGGCAAGGTAGCTAGGTCTGTTGTGCTTTGCGCAATCAAATCCAATACCTGTTGTATCTCCTTGTAAGACTTCTGTAGAGAATCAGGTTTGCCCCTCTTAATCATAACTGCTAAATCTTCGGTTGGAGAACTTTAGCAAAGTTTGCCAACCTGCGCCATCTCATTTTTGACGCCAAAGATGTAAGCCCCAGTTCATGAATTATTATGGGATTTGGCATCGAAAGGGGCAGATGTAAAACCTTTTTCCAAATCATTCCCTGTAAGGAATTTAGAATATGCCCCATCGCTAGTGTGCATAAATCTAATCCATATAGTATGATTGCCTCTACTTTAAGCAGGTAAAACTCTATTAGTGGGATAAGAGAAAATCTACAGAGCTTCCGATGGATGATCTTCATTTGTGCTAGAAGTGGCAATGCTTTAATTGATATTGCTTTATGCCATTTTTTCAGTGAGTCAGAATTCGTTAAATTATATCCCAAATAAATCAACCCTAATGAGCGAGGAATCATGTTTCCATTGATTAACCATTTAAATGATGTTGTTTTCCTTTTGTTAGAGAAAATCATTATATTCGATTTTCCAGGGTTGACTGTCAAGTTGTGTTTTTCACAGTAGCCATAGAACAGATGTATTTTATTTTGTAGTCCATATGGCGTGCGATCTATAAGGATGATATCATCGGCAAAAGCCAGCCAATTTATGCTTAGATGTCCTAGTTTTGCGGCAAAGGTATTCGAGTGTTCCCACAACTTGTCTATATCTGCTAAATACAAATTAAACAGAGTAGCCGCGAGGTTACACCCTTGTTTCACCCCAATAAATGTATTTATTGGGTCAGTTAGCCGGCCCGTACCATCAATTCTTACGCTATAGCTGGTGTTAGTGTGGAGCATGGCTATCATTGTTATTATATGCACTGGGATCTGCCAATTGTGCATCTTTGCCCAAAGTATTTCTCTAATCACGCAGTCAAACGCTGAGGACAGGTCCACCAATGCCATGTATATTGGACCATTGAGATCTCCTCTTGAGCTCTTTAATAAGTGTGCGAGAATAATTGCATTCAATTGTGTTCCCATACATTTTCTAAAGCCTGTTTGAAAGCGTGAGAGGATGCGTAAAGACAATATGGATGAATTCAGTTCTCTAAGGAGTAAACTGGCGAAAATTTTTGCAGGAGTATCTATCAAGGCAATTGGTCTAAAGTTTTTTGGATCAGCTGTACCTCCTTTTTTATGTAGGGGAATAATTAGAGCAGATGTCCAAGAATCTGGTAGTTTTTTTGTTTTAAAGATAGTATCAAAGCTGCGCATTAAGTGAGTTGCCCAAAATTTTGGGTCATCTTTCAACAAGCATGGAGGAATTCCATCCGGGCCCGCTGCTTTTGAAAACTTTAGACTCATAATCACTGACTCAATTGTTTCGACGTCCCATGGACAACTGTCGGGTAATAATGATACCTCTACAACGTACTTAAGTGACCTGAACTTATCTGGTAATACATATTTACTACTGTAAAATTCAGTCCATAGGTCACCACTCACTGTAGAGCATTTCTCTGCCTGGCTTCTTTCCATAGGATCTCTTAGTATAGCGCAGATTCCACGTGTTTTCCTACCTATCATGAGATTAATCATATTTTGATTTTTTCTCAGATAGGCATTGAATTTAATAATTCTAATGTCCTGTTTATATTTAGTCATGATTAATTTTTTCCTATACATTACTTGGTCAAAATGGATGGTGTAGTCCCTTGCCAGATTTCTAATTTCAGCATTTTTCTCTCTTTTTCTTTTCATTATGTCCAAGTTATAACCTCCAACTGAGACTGTAGATGTGTCTTGCTTGTTTCCAGTGACTATCTGACTAAGATGGTAGTGAATCATATTCTCATTCATGCGATCTAATGATCTACATTCTACCGTTGACAACTGGTTGGGATTATATTTTAATATGTCACGACTGACTAAACTGTTCAATGACCTACAGGTTTTCAAGTTCCACCTTATTGATAGCATCTGTCTGTCAGATTCAGGTAATACCAATGGTTTATACATAGTATAAATACCAAATTTACAACTCATAGTACATGTCAAAATCGAGTGGTCACTCAGGGCAGACCTTTCTATTGTACAGGGCGAAGCCATCGTGGCTAGGGTTTTTGAGGTGACAATGTAATCAATGGAGGAGTTATATATTCCCCTACTCCAGGTCACTTTTGACCCATAACTTACAAAAGGAATAACTTGCATGTCCCATTCTTTAAAAAAGTCTGACCACAGCTGGCCCCTCTCACACGACAAATTTATATACGGAATATTTTGACCTTCATTTTCCAAATTTTTTTGTATGAGAGTGGAATTGAAATCCCCACCCACAATAATTTCGATGTTGGGCATTTCGTCCACCGCCTCCAACAATAAAGCATTCAGTCTTTCAAGAATACCATCAATGTATGCTCCATTTGAGTTCCAGTATAAGCCTATTATCAACAATGGAGCATTCTGATTACTCCTTGACATTACAATAACTGCTAGCATCTCCTCGGAGGAATATATCTGCCTTATTTCCACATTATATACCAAGGAGACATAAATGGCAAGGCCGCCCTTTGGACGACCAAGTTGGCCCTTTTGAGCATGACTGAAAAAGCTTGTAAAACCCTCCATAGGAATATCTGTAGTGGCCATGGTTTCTTGTAGGATAAAGATTGCTGGGCGATTCTCGCAATCTAGCATCCGAAACCACGACTTTAAGGGGGTAATTCATAGAATTCAGCGCACAAGTGGCGCATGCGGCTGGCGCACAGTGTGCGCGTGCGAATTTCCGCGCACAGCGTATTCATGGATTCCAGCCACCAAAACCAGCCGTGGCGCACAGTGGCGCAGCGACCCTGCAGCAGCGCCAGTTACGCCCCCAAGAACGCCTCCCGCGCAGGGAAAAGCCATCAACATACCCAATCCAGCGCAAAGGGCTGCGCTAACCCTGTACCAGCACAGCAAGCGGGCTACGTGTATCACTGGGGTGCGCGGGAAGTACCTCACGCAATTGGCCCCGTGCGAGCAGGGTACGCATATTTCAGGGGTGCGCGGGAAGTTCCACACGCGATTCCATCAGGGTACTTGTATTTCGGGGTGCGCGTGAAGTTCAACACGCGATATCAGCAGGGTACGTGTATTTCAGGGTGCAGGGGAAGTTACACACGCGATTCGAGCACGGTACGTGTATTTCGGGGTGCGCGTGAAGTTCCACGCGTGAATGGCCTGGGCGCGTGTATTTCAGGGGTGCGCGGGAAGTTCCACACGCGATTGGCCTGGGCGCGTGTATTTCAGAGGTGCGCGGGAAGTTCCACACGCGAATAGCCTGGGCGCGTGTATTTCAGGGGTGCGCGGGAAGTTCCACACGCGAATAGCCTGGGCGCGTGTATTTCAGGGGTGCGCGGGAAGTTTTACACGCGAATAGCCTGGGCGCGTGTATTTCAGGGGTGCGCGGGAAGTTTTACACGCGAATAGCCTGGGCGCGTGTATTTCAGGGGTGCGCGGGAAGTTTTACACGCGAATAGCCTGGGCGTGTGTATTTCAGGGGTGCGCGGGAAGTTTTACACGCGAATAGCCTGGGCGCGTGTATTTCAGGGGTGCGCGGGAAGTTTTACTCGCGAATAGCCTGGGCGCGTGTATTTCAGGGGTGCGCGGGAAGTTTTACACGCGATTTCAGCAGGGTACGTGTATTTCAGGGCTGCGCGCAAAGTTTCACACGCGATTGGGCTGCGTGCGGGTATTACAGGGGTGCGCACGAAGTTTTACACGCGATTTCAGCAGGGTACGTGTATTTCAGGGGTGCCGGGGAGTCCTACATGTGATTTGCCAGTGTGGGTCCTCCCAGGTGTTCCCTGTACACCCTCCACGGCCCCTGCAGGCAGCCCACACCACAGGGGACTACCCTGCATCCCTGGTCATGTCCCGCAGGCAGCCCACCCAACATGGGCATGCCCCCCAGCAAAGGCACATGTCTCCTTGCACCAATGATCACCAACTCATGTCCCCTTGCACCCCCACCCCCAGCATTGCGGGGCACCTGCCAGCAGGCCCCCACCCATGTCTCCCAGCACCCCCACCCCCCCCAGTCACCAGGGGCAGCCTCCACCAGGCCCCCACCCATGTCTCCCACCACCCCCACCCCCCAGCAGTGCAGGGGCACCCACCACCAGGCCCCCACCCATGTCTCCCAGCACCCCCACCCCCCAGCACTGTGGGGCACCTGCCAGCAGGCCCCCACCCATGTCCAACTCATGTCCCCCACCACCCCCACCCCCCAGCACTGTGGGGCACCTGCCAGCAGGCCCCCACCCATGTCCACTCATGTCCCCTTGCACCCCCACCCCCCAGCACTGTGGGGCACCTGCCAGCAGGCCCCCAACCATGTCCAACTCATGTCCCCCACCACCCCCACCCCCCAGCACTGTGGGGCACCTGCCAGCAGGCCCCCACCCATGTCCAACTCATGTCCCCCACCACCCCCACCCCCCAGCACTGTGGGGCACCTGCCAGCAGGCCCCCACCCATGTCCAACTCATGTCCCCCACCACCCCCACCCCCCAGCACTGTGGGGCACCTGCCAGCAGGCCCCCACCCATGTCCAACTCATGTCCCCCACCACCCCCACCCCCCAGCATTGCGGGGCACCCTCCACCAGGCCCTCGCCCATGCCCCCCTGCACCTGGGTCCCAACAATCCCCAATCATGTCCGTAATGGCCATCCTCCCCTGCCAAAAGGCCCAACCAACTATCACATCCACCCACATATCAAAGGAAATTACATGTTACACACCCAAAGTAAATAATGCAAATGAACACATGTCTGTCACACACAATGGCTGCAAGTGAATGTTAAAACACCCAACATGACATGCATGAAAGTAATGAGATGATACGACACATTGAAGGATGAAAATAAAAATGTATTGAAAATCAACTAGAATGGAAATGAAATTAGAAAAACCACAAAGCAAAACAACAAAAAGAAGATGAATGTCCATGAAAAGAATCCAAAAAAATCAAAAAATCCATAGAAGAACTATATACAAGACAATCCCGGGTCCATGAGCCCAACCAAATGAAACCTAACTATGTCAACTAACTAAAAACTGAACTATATACAAAAAAGTGGCGCATTGTCCAATCGCAACCAAATAAAAAAAAATAATAATTTAAAGGAAACCTACCACTAACTATATAACTATATAAAATGGCAGCGGGCAAGTCCTGCGGCTCACTCTGTGATGTTGCCGGCCAGGGCATCATCGAACTCCATGTCGATGTCCTGGAGGCGGGACTCTGTCCTGGCCCCGAGGTCTCGCAGGGATAACCCCATGTTCACCTCAAACTCCCTGCGAGCTTCCTCGAGGCACTCAGCCCGCCTCAACGCCCGACGAATGGAGAACTCCGCCCTGACCATGGTGAGCCGCTCCTCTTCCGCCCGCTGCCGCTCCGCACCTATCCGCAGGACCAACTGCTCCCACACGGAAGACACTACCATCCCAGGGTTCTCCTGCCCTCCGGCCGATGCCTGCCCCTATGATCTTGATGGCCCCGAGCCATGATGCCTCCCACGTCGAGCCTGCTGCTGCCTCCGACGCCACTGCCTCTGCCAGCACGATGGCATCCAGGACGATGGAAACCACCGACGCCGTCGTGCATGTGCCCTGCCCGATGATGCCGTCACATCCTCCATCTGCTGGGGTCCAGTTGCTGTGTTGTCCACCCCTGCTGGACCTCTGACTCCCGACTGTGGCAGGGATGGGATCCCCACCAAGCTGGCTGCATTGGTCAGGGCAGGTCCACAGGGGGCACTGGTGGCATCTGGGCCGGAAGACGGCAAGGAGAACGACTGGCGTATAGTCTCCACAGAGGAGGAGAGGGCCGCCAGATTGGCCGACACATGCAGGAAACCCCCGAACATGGCCGATCCCAATTGGGCCACGTCGGCACGGTGCTCTTCGTGATGACGTGCGTGCTCCTCCTGGGAAGCACGCACGGCATCACAAATCACAGCCATGCGCATCGCGACCCCAATCAGGACCTTCTCCACACGGCCAGGGGTCCCCTCGTCCGCAGGTGGAGCGGAGTCAGATGACATGGACATCCCCTCTACCTGCGGACGGGCCTGGGACGGGGCATCCCTGCTGGTGCAAGGTGGTGCACCCACAGGTTCAGGGACAGCGACATGCACAGGCCCCTCCACGGTGACCTGTGCTGTCTCCTGCCCCTGCCCCTGGACTACACCACTTGCACCAGCAGGGATGCCCCCACCAGGCCCCATGTGCGCCTCAGTGGCGGCCTCCTCCTCCTCTGTGGAAACCACCAACCTGGATGGCTCCTCGCCGTCTACCGCCGTAGCAGGCCCCTGTGGGGGCTCACCCACCCCTTCCGCTGCAGCCGTGGGGGCATCCCCGCCGCCTTGCTCCACAGCGCCGTCTCCGCCCTCTCCTTCACTAGCCGCTGCGTAGAGGGAGACATAGAACACAAGCATCAGGGTACTGTACAATGGTCCCCTAGACAGGAAGCAATAGCAGATGAGTGCCACTGTCAAAGTACACTTCCATCATGTCACACCACAACACATGTGTCAGTCCAGGCAAAACACACACAGTGACAGTCATGGTGCGTGCCATGGACATTTCAATGCATGTCCAATGGACTCTCGAATCATACAATGTAATGGGACTCACATGCATCATGGGTCATGCCTATCACATGCACACACTTCACCTCAGTCACATCCATCTGGCCCCGTACACCCCAATCACAGTGCATACAAGGATGACTAGGCTGCATCAGTGAATCTGTACATTGTCACAGACATGTGTCATGCATCCATGGCACTCACAAGTCACAGACACGCAGGTCAGGCACACAGACATGGATACCACATATGTATCTGGCATCAGCACCCATCCCTCGCCCCCACCCATGTCCAGGAACAGAGACTGCCATGCTCTCATGTGAGCAATCTGCACAGGGCTCCCCATGTCGCATTCAAACACATGCAACAACCGTGCGGTTCACACATTACAGGTCGCACATGCATTCCCATGATGTCCCTGCACACATACATGCGTACATGGCCTATGTCACACATGCAGGCAAGTATCAGACAACCAGCTGTAAGAGGATTCAATTCAACACTACAGCTAAGTCAACGCCTAGTCTATAATACTGAATGAAAACCCTTATTGATATATCTTTATGTCCAGTTCATGCGTTCTGGATGACTACCCCTATATAACACCCCTCTCTTGGAATCCCCCTGACCCCACTGAGCCAAGAAGTAGTTCTGTTTTGCAAGTTTAAAAGGTTTATTTGATAATTTAAAATATATATATATCACACTTTATAATAAATTAATAATTGAATAGCACACTTAATCTGATATGATAAAGATCAACAACGGAGAATCTGGCACTAGCACACTTCTTATAATCACTAATGAGTTGACATGAAATGGATAAGGTAGCACACTGGTAAATAGGAACAAAAGTATAATGTGGTAGAGGATGCTTTATGTAAGCTCAGGTGGATGCAACATTCAATGAATGCAGTACAGAAAATACTCAATGGGATTTCAACCAAACAATGTAATCACTTTTCTCTGGCAATCCCCTCCCCCCCTTGATGCAAGGCAAGGAAATGGAAGGAAAACACACAGTTCTCAGAAATGCAATCAATGTAAATCAGTTCACCCCAGCAAGCTTAGACTACAGAAGTTTGAAAACACAGGCCCAAATTGCTTTGATATGTGCTGGCAATGAATTAAAAAAAATATGCTAAAATGGTTTTAATTCCCTTTCAGAGGTTCAGGGTGAGTGGTATCTAGTTAATATTAGTCCAGGTTCACACTAGCAATGATGCAGGGATAGTTAGCAGGTTAAACGAATTTCTGGCAAATGGAAGGCAAGCAGCAGCAGTTTTTACATGTGAAGAAATTTGCAAATCGCGGTAAAATTCGCGGATGCGTGTTCCGCGATTGCGGTACAACTATAAGGAATGCGGTTCTAGGTTCGTAGGAAAGCCACGATTCTAACCTTTCAGATGAAAGTTATTGCAAGTCTCTAGCACAAACGGTTGCGGAGATATGAGCGATTTTGTGAAGGTCGTTTTTCAGATTTGAAATTTTAAAGTTCAAAAAGACAAGTGCAGCTTGCAACTAGGAAATGACAAGTGACAGCTTTACAAATGACAGGTGACAGTTAGGAGGCAGTTCTACTTAGATTAAATAGATTGAATTATTTTATTTTAACTAGGAGATTGGTTCTGCACAGTTTTCTAGGTACTCACACTATATTCTTGAGTGAAATGGGCCTCGCCATGGATCTGGTCAGGTTTTAAACTCGCCTCTGGTCTCTGCACTTCACAGTGATCTGGGTCAGCTCTCTCTGGTTCTCTGGTCTGGGTCTCTAGTTCTGGATAGATTGAAGTCTCTAGTTTGGCTCTCTGGAGGTTTGATGAATTTGAAGTCTGGATCTCTGGATGTTGTATGGTCCGGCAGAGCGCGTTGCAGCAAATGGAATTGAAGGTCCCTATCTGTCCTGTCTGTCTGCTTTTATGTGTTTAGAATGTGGGTGTGTTCTAGCATCACTGACCCTACCTCTCTCTCAGCTTCTAATTGGTCAAACTTCCATTTATCATTTGATTGGGGAATGAACTGTGAGTCAGAGGGATGTCATTTTATGGCTTGCAGATAGGACACTCCTCTGTCAGATTGCACACATTCTATATTTGATAATAAAAGACATATTTCACAGTTACACAGTTGCTTGAAATTACATATACATGGTGTGGCTGAATTTAGCCATGTCTCTGTCCAAATCTGCTGTTTCTAAGAGCTTGCATTCAGAAATGGCACATCATTGACTTTTTAACTGATTTTTCAATTTCTGACATTGACCCAACTTTACATACATGTGCGCAGGGAGTATGGACATTAACTGATGAAGTTTCAGATTTTTAACATGCATACATTTAGAGTAATATCCACTTTTCCGCTGACACCCCCCTGAACATGCCACCGGGTCGAAAAACCTCTTAAAATGTGGGCAGAAAAATCACAAGAATTATGGTGTCATTTATAAAATTTTCACATGTCCGCTCTATGAATGATCCATCTTTTTAAAGTTATGTTCTGGCTCCAAAGGGGTGTGGTTTCCTCCCAGCACAAGGTAGAAATACTGGTTTATCCAGTTCTGCCAAGCCAGCTTGCTCTCACAGGCAGTGCTCCTCCCAGCTTCTGCCAAGAGGAAGCTACATTTTACGACTGCTGTAATAAAACCTTTGCCTGAGTCAGGAGAGGCTCATTGTTCAAGAGGAAGCCATTTATGATCCTCTCAATAAACCCTCTGCCTGGGTGAAGGGAGTTGCATTGTTCACTCTCCTGCAGAGCACAGGTAATTCAATTATCAGATAGATGGCATATCCTTAGTGTGAGCAGCAAAAGGGCAGCTAGGCCTGGGAACACAGCTGTGACTCAAGTTTCACTCCTGATGGGGGTAGTTGCCAGGCAGAATTTAGTTCCTTAAGCCAGGTTTCAGATAAAATGTCACTTTTTGTTCCCCAGTTCCTGCATTCAAATAAAACTAAACATTTTTACATATGCAGCTAGAATGCTGATTCTAAGTGCAAAACTATGGCATTTCAACAGTTACAAAGGCATGTGACACCAAACATAGGTCACTCATTTCATCTAAACATTTTCGATTTTAGTGTCTTTAAATCCAGTGCAACTTAAACTGCTGACTCCATAGCAGTTTTGTTATAAGCACTGTTTTGGGCTCTTCATTTCCCAGATTTTGTAAGCACACAAAACCTCATTCTGCCAAATGTCTGCTGGTGTTCAGTGAATATTTTGCACATGTTGCAATGTTTAAAATAGACACTTTGGCTTGCCTTCAGAGGAACACAGGGTGGTTTTAAAACGCCGGCTTTTGGATAGTGGTGAGTACTGGTACTGCACCCATTTTTGGGTTTTAAGAATGAATTCCCCACAATTCTAGTTGCATTTGGCAATCAGCATTGCCATTCCCAATGGTTTCAGACTACTGTGCGGGTAGTCCAATGGTGGTTTTAGGCAGTGTCCTTCTGTGCCCATAACATCGGCAAAAATGGGTGGCAGCCTATTCTTCCTGCATTTCCCTGTGCATTTTCTGGGAAGCTCTGGCCATCATGATGTTTTCATGTCAGTACTGCACAGTTTTGAGGTAGGGCTCGGATGCATGGGTAAATACATCCCACAAGCCCCCCTCTTGCGATGGCCATTCGGTTTCACTGATGGGACTCGCAAGATCTGGGATGTTTCCTCATCTTCTTCCAATAGATGGCACAGTTCAGCATCTTTTCCTCCATCCGGTCGGATCGATCGGTTCTCCTCGCCGGTCCTGATGGGAATATTGGGCGGTACCCCGAGCCCGTTGCGTCTCAGCTCCCGGTCTCCGGATCGTCCTCCTTGGCCCGTCTCAAGGTTTTCTTTCTCCTAGGACGACAAAGGAAGAGCGGCAATACCTATTCATAGACGTTTTTCCACCACCGTTGAGATAGTGGGGCAGCATATGCATTTCATCATCACGAAACATTACATTCTTATTTTGAAAAAAAAAACAGTATAACTAAGAGACAGTTTCATGCAAATCACAATATTTTAGAGACTAGATGTGGTATGTTTTATGATTGGAACAGAATTAGTCTGAGACAGTACCCGCTAGGATTCCAGAGGATTCCTCCAGTTGTTGCAGAGTGTGCCTGGGATGGCAACATTTCAACTGGTTTATGTGGACCCACTTGTCTTCCCCCTCTGCCGAACCGCCTTTGGGGATGCGGATCTTGTAGGCCACAGGGGAGATCTTATCGACGATCTCAAAGGGTCCCTTCCATGTAGGCAAAAATTTGCGCTGCTTGGCCTGGTTCCTTTGGACGTTGTATAGATAGACCCGGTCTCCCACCTGATATTCCTTCCTGGAAGTTTTCAGGTCATAATGGGTCTTCATGCTATCAGCTGATCTTTCTAGATTCCGCTGAGCATAAGCAAAAGCATGTTGGAGGTGTTTCCTTAAATTCTCTACATACTCATGAGTAGTGGAGGCATTTATCAGTGTCTGCTCTTGGGTCCTGTAGAGCAAATGCTGAGGAAGCACCATCTTGCGCCCAGTCATCAACTCAAATGGTGACATTTTGGTTGCAGCTGAAGGGGTAGATCTGATGGCCATTAGGACCAGAGGTAATCGGATATCCCAACTTGGCCCAGAATCTGCCACAAACTTCTTTAATATGCTCACAATTGTCCGGTTATATCTCTCTACTGCCTCAGAAGAAGCTGGTCTATAAGCAATATGCAGCTTTCTCTTGACCCCCAGTATCTCCCACATCTTTGTCATTACTTCACTGGTGAAGTGGCTACCTCTGTCTGACTCAATCCTTTGAGGTAGACCAAAACGGGAAAAGATGTGGTTAATCATCAAGGCAGCTGCAGTTTCTGCCTTGCAATTTGGGGCTGGGAGACATTCCACCCACTTGGTAAACAAGCATGTCACGGTCAACATGTACTTATTCCCCCTAGCCGAGCGAATCACAGGGCCTACAAAGTCGATTTGTAAATCTGACCATGGCAGTGTCATTCCCCTCTTTTGGAGAGGCGCGCGGTGCGTGAGGGATGATGGCTGAAATTGTGCACACACAAGACACCCCTTCAAGTATTGGTCGAGGTCCTGCCCCATATGTGGCCAGTATGCAACCTCTCTTAAGATTTCCAATGTTGTGTGAAACCCCCTATGACCGGCAGTGGCCGCATCATGGGCATGACTTAACATCAGGCTTCGGAATGAGGTAGGAACCACCCACTGATCGTGGCCAGCTTTGGATTTCCTTACCAACAAACCGTCTTGGATCCGGAACATTTTTGGACATTTCATCAACACTCTTAGGTCCTCTTTCCCAATGTAATCGGTATCCATCAGGGGAAAGTTCTCAGGGTCCTCAAGGTGCTGGTAAAATTTACCAATAATTGGATCCCCCTTCTGAGCAGTAATCAAATCATCATCAGGGGTCTCCTTACTCCATTGTGCAATTGAAAGGTCGTTGTGAGCATTTGTCTGGGACCTAGTGATAGCAGTGACCTGGATTTCCCCCAACAGGGACTCAATCTCAATTAGATCCCCTTGGATGGCCCCGGTTTTGGCCAGCTGATCAGCTAAGTCATTTCCAGTTTTGTCTGGTCCCTCTACTTTGGAATGACCCTTGATCTTTTTCCAATAGATGGTCATCCCATTCGAGGTGACCAGATAATCAATGTTTTGGATCAACTTCCCATGTTTCAAGGGTTTGTTGTTAGCACATAACATGCCTCTGGTTTTCCAATTAACCAGGTGCTCCACGAACCCGTTCCGTACATAATCCGAATCTGTGATTATGACCAGTTTGTGGAGTTGATGCTGGATAGCAGTGAGGATGGCCTGATGCACAGCCATCAATTCTGCCACCTGACTACTTCGGGGACCAATTTTGTATCCAGCGGAGGGTTCTGGGGACTCATTCACCCATGCATTCCCTACGCCAGCCACCAGTTCTTTCTCCCCGTCGTTGTCAACATGGTAAGAGCATCCATCCACATAGACAGTGGGCATTCCCTCACACTTGTCTTCTTCAAAGACTTTGTGTGGGGAATTAAGATATGCCTCCATGTTGTCCTTGATTTTCAGACTTTCGTCCTCGAGACAGTTTTCTCTTGCACAATCATGCAAGTCAGCCAGACCTTGCGCGAGGGGACTCTTCTTGTTTTGGCCATATCGGACCTCCACAGGAAAGCCTTGCATTGACAGAATCCAGGAAGTAATTCGGGAATTACTCACATTTCCGGCCCGGATTCTGTCACTTTGGAGATATTGCAGAGGCTGGTGTGGAGTCTCCACTATGATGTGTTCCCCCTGGATAAACGGGCGGTAATTCTTCAATGCCCACACCGTTGCCAGGAGTGCCTTCTCACAATCGTTGAATTTTTCCTCCACAGAGGATAAAGTTTTGCTCGCATAGGAGATTACTTTATTGACCTTGTCATGCTTTTGATATAATACTGCCGTCAAGCACGTATTAGAGAACCCTGTCTCCAGGAAGAACTCCTTGTTTCTGACCGGGTAAGCTAGGCAAGGCGCTTGTGAGAGGCTTCTTTTGAGTTGTTTTACTGCCTCGGCTTGTTCTGGACCCCATTCCCACTTGACCCCCCCCCTTCAGGAGATGAATCAGGGGTCTGGTGATCTCTGCGTAGCCCTCAATGAACTTTCTGCTGTAATTAGTCAGTCCAAGGAGGCTCCTTAGTTCCCGCAGAGTTGTGGGGTCTTTCAGTTTCTGAAGTGCTTCCACTTTCTTTTCCTGGGGACAGAGGCCATGAGGAGTAATCTCATGCCCCAAGAAATTAACACGGGTTCTACACCACTGTGCTTTCTGAAAGGAAAGTTTTGCTCCGGCGGCCCTCAACTGTGTCAGAACATAACGGATCTCCGCTATGTGTTCCTCCACAGATGAACTTTTGATGAGGACATCATCTACATAAGCCAGGTTACCCCTTGCACCCAAGTCGGGCATGGCCTTGTGTAGAAAAATGTTGAATTCATTGCCGGAGTTGAGGTATCCGAAGGGAGTCCGGGTCCATGTGTACTGCTGGCCCCCAAAGGTGAAAGCCAGTTTGTATTGGTCCTCCCTACTGACAGGCACAGTCCAGTACCCATTGGTCAGGTCTATTGCAGTGAATACCTGTGACCCCTGGATCTGGGCCAGCCCTTGGTCAATGTAGGGCAGTGGCCATCGGGAAGTATGGACCCGTTTGTTGAGCTCCCTAAGGTCAGCGCAGAGTCTCCACTGGCCGTTTGGCTTCAATATTCCCAGCACCGGATTATTGAAGGTGCTGTGGACTGGACGGATTATTCCCCGGGACTCAAGGTTCTTAATTATTTCAGTAAGGGACTCCATTGATGCGAGAGGCAAGCGATATTGCTTCACAAACACAGGAGTCATGCCAGGGTCCGTGGGGATTGTCGTTGTGTGGATGTCAGTGCGACCACAGTCATATGAGTCTACCGCAAAGAGATCTTGGAAATCCAAGAAAACTTGTTTCAACTTTTGCTTTTGTTCCAGAGTCACACAGGCATCAGCTAGGTTGACTCTCTCTTCCACCATCTTCCTGAAGCCTGGAAAGACTTCTGGTTTGGCTATTTCAGCGGCCTCCTCCAGCTGGGTGGAGAAGTCCCTGGTCAGAGTGCTGATTTGGACCGGAGGCTTCAGGTGGGAAAGGCAGCCCTCATGGACCTGGAAAATCACCTCATCCCTCCTGAAGTCACAAGTCACATCTTCCTTACCATAAGGGCAAGAAGTGTACACCAGGAAGTTCCCCCCATGCCGGGTAAAAATCCTGTCTGGTGTTGTATTGTCATCACTGTCACTGTCAAAACAGTCCTTGGGGATTGGTCCTAACAGTTCATTTCTAAGATCAATGGAGAAATGTCGGTCATCAACCGCCATTCCAATAATGGTGCCTGCGGCTAGAGTAATACTCTTTAAGTCGCTGTTATCCACCTCTATTGGAATGGTGTCATGTTCTATGTTGACTAATGGTGTTGGGTTTACCCCCAACCCTTGCTGTTGGAGAGAAGCATTTAGATGTATGTAAGCATCAGGGTTTTTCAACTCTTGTCCCCTTTTAACTTTCACTTCCAGGGAGAATTGTCGGGTCCTTTCTGGGATGGTGACTTCCTCTTTAACCTGAATTTCAACTGCATAAGGTAGCAATTGAGCTGACCTAAATGCTTTTTCTGGATCATCAAAGCCCATGGGATTATCCGCTAATCGGGACCAAGCTTTGAAGTTTATTAGGTCCAAACTAATGGCAAAGCGATTGAGAATGTCACTGCCTAAGTAAAAGGCGGCAGGGACGTCTCGCACGACCCAACAATTGTGGACTATGCTCTTGTTGCCAATGGAGATTTTGAGCATACACCTGCTTGGCAGGAGATGTTTGGAATTAGGTGCTTCCAGGTCCATTTCCCATTTGTCTATCAGTTTGAAGGTGGGAATGGCTGGATCTTTTGGGAGTTGGCGAAACATGGCTTCGCTGATGAAGCTCTTACCGTTGTTCACACACACTCGAGCGAGAACAGAGTCCTTCCCATCATTTAACTGAACAGGGATGAACAACTGCTCTCCAATTTGCTGAATATCAGCCAGGCTCTGAGCTGATTTCACATCTTTCTGGACTATAGGAGTGGGAGTTTCAGGTTGTGGATTGGTATAGAATTTCAGAGTGTTTCCTTCCAGCGTGGAATACCACTTTAGACTGGAAGGAAGGTTGATTTTCAGAAACAGAGAGGACCCCCCATCACCAGTCTGTTGTCCTACTGCTATTACTGTCACATCTGGAATTTGGCTATTCTGGAAGTGAAATTCTACTTGGTCAGATTTTTGTTCAACCATGTGGCATGTGCCGTTTAAACTAACATGGTTGACACTCTGTTTTAATTTTATTGGTCGGCTAGTCTGGGTCCAGAGGACCTTGTTTACACAATCTATTAGGGGTGACAACCTTCTCAGGAGGTCATTCCCTAGTAAACAAGGGGTGCCCTCTGGGGTCACAACTATGACCGGGTGTTTCAACTTATGTCACCCAATTTTAATGTCCAAATCTGCCGTCCCCTCGACGGGAATTTCCTTCCCGTCAAAGTTCTGTAGTTGTCCAGGAAGAGAGGTGAGAGGAATTTGGTAATTCTCTCCCCTTCCTGCATTCAGTTCATCAAAGGCCCTTCTGGACAGAAGGGTAGCTTGAGATCCAGTGTCCACCAGTGCCGAGATTGTACCCTGCCCCTGTACTTGTACCGGGGCATAATATCTTCCCTCCTTCTCCTCAAGGGGGCACAGATAATGCACATTTTTGGACAACTGGTGGGCTAACTTTCTGGTTTTGGACATTGCTAGCGAAGAGATTTGGGCAGAATTCTGTGGAGAGTCTTGGGAATCTGAAAGAAAAATTTGGCAACTGGAGATCAGAGCCATTGTGGGTTCCCCTGGTTCCAGTTCTGGGCCGCCCCCCCCTTTTTGGAGGCAGTCCCCAGTATGGGTTTGAACCCGGGGATTTTCTTGCTGTTGGTTCTGGGATGAGATGGTGGGCGGCGGTAGCTCAGTCTCCACATCTCCCCAGTCTGGATTTGCATTCCTAGGGACCCATTTTTCTTTGGGAGGAGTTCCCCCCTCTCTGAAGGAGAAGATCCTTTTCTCAGGATCCTCTGAGGATCCCTCTCCCTCAAATTGGAAGATCTGTACCTCCTCCTCAAACTGAGTCTGTTTGGGTCTTTTGTTTCTCCTACCCCCCCTCTGCTCCTTAGGAGGCAGACTTTCAGGGGCAAGAGATTTTGTTTCCGGTTCCTGGGTTTCCAGGGGCTGTTTACAAGTGAGGAAGGAAGCTTCCTCCAAGGCTTTACACCCCCCTTCCCCTTGTGCCTCCTCCCTGGGAACCGGTGAGTTATCGGGGTGCTGCCCCCGTCATTGTTCTGGAGCACCAGGTCCAGAGTTGGGTGCGTTCTGCGCCGGCATGCTGATCTGAGGGTTCTGCTGCGCCCTCAGTATATGACCCATATCCCGCGCCATGTTTTGAACCTGGCGCTCTAACTGGGAAACCCGCTCAGGCTGATACGGGGCCCTGTTTTCTCCCCTGGGCTGATCCCGGGAAGGGTAGCTGTCCCTTCTTTGGCAATACCCCGGGTTGGGAAGATTTGGGTACCCCTCCACCCTTGGCCTCCCCTCTCCCGGATTCAGTGGTCTGGGCTCAGGGAATTGGGGAAAGAAGGATGGATGGTTTTGGGGCTGAAAGTTGGGTGGATACATGGGGAAAAAGTTCTGCCCAGGATTTGGAGAGTTTCTGCCCTCCGGTGGGAAATTAGGAGGGAAGTTCCCTGGGTTAGGTGCTTGGCTGGATCCCCCCCCTTGGGCTGGAGGAGTCCACACATAACCCAGGATGGGTCTGTTTCCCTTGTAACGGGGACTTAAATAATCAGGAGAGCGAGGGACCCCATTTGTGGGGCTGCCGCCCTGGCTCCCTGTCTGTGACTGGCCCGAGGACCTTCTGGGCCTAGCATTATTAGGTGCAGGTAGGTTTTTAGGCCCCCCATCTCCAAATCTAAAACGGGGGTGACCTTTACCTCTGCCACCTTGGCAGCAGCAGGGGTGGTGTTGGCTTTGGGGTTTTTCTGGGCATTACTTTTGCTATCTATCGGTTTCTGCACCTCATAGATCCGGGTAGCCTGTTCAATGACCCAATCTAAGGATCTTTTCTCGTGAAAATCCCTCACGAGCTGGGTCATGATGTATTTGGGCAAGGCATGGAAAAACGTATTTATGAACTCTCTACTATCTGTGCGCATCCTTCTTGTGGTCTGTGCAAAAGCACGCTTTAACTCCTGCACAAATTCTTGTGGGGCCTGATCCTCCCCACATTGCAAATTGTAGGCTGCCTTGCGAGCCTCTTGAGGATTTCTGTGAACAGAAAAATGTTTCAGGATGGCCGCCTTATATGTGGACCATCTTAAATGATTTTGATCCTCCAGCCCCGCAAAGAAACTGGAGTATTCCGGGGAGAATGTCCACTTTACATATTGAATACAGCTTTGGCTGTCCTTCACATGGAAAGTCTCCATCATTTGTTCAAACAACTCTAAGTGCTCCCAAACAGAATACTTAGCGTTCTTATGGTAAGGCGTGATGACGCTCCTGATCGCCTTAATCTGCTTTAAGGGGTCCTTAAGCAAGGCCCTTTTTGCCTTATTGGCCTTTTTGGTTCGGGTAACCCTTGTCCATTCATCCTCGGACTCAGAGGCACTGCTCCCAGAGGTTCCCGTCTGATCTTCCAGGTTTTCCCGGATTCTGCGAGCCTGGGAATGGCTGGCAGAATGTGGGGACCTGGTCTCCTGTGTCCTGCGCAGTTCAGAGGAGTCTTCAGATTCCTCCTTGCTGCCAGGATTTGATGGGTACCCCCTCCACTGACCTAACTGGGCAGAGGTTTTCAGGATGCCCTTAATGGGCCTACTCTCCTGGGGTTCCCCACTGAACTGTACTGTACTTGGGTGCCCATACCCGGATGCCCACCCCTCCATTCCTGAGTGGTACTGGCCTATGAGCCCCATACTTTTAGCTGGATAGTAATCTGCCATCCCTGTGGCCCTGTGCTCATGTGCACCAGGGGACATGGGGGTGGCAGAGTCCAGGGACTGAGAGGTATGAGGGCCTCTGGTACTAGGGCTCCTGAGGTTATGCTCCGGAGTTTCCATTTCCCAGCGAACCTCATCTCTATCCGCCCCTGCTCCCTGTTGCAATGCAAGAGCCTGCATTTGTGCCTTCAGTTCCTCTGTTAAGGCCTTACTCGACTCTATCAGTTTCTCCTGCATCGCTACCTGTTGCTGGAGCCTATCATTGTGTTGACAGAGGGCCTCATTCTCCCTCTGTGCTTCCTGGTTGGTCCTGGAGAACTGGGCCAGTCTTTGCTGCAGGAGGTTTACCTCCTGGGCAATGTCCCTATTGGCCTGCTCCTTTCTTGCTAGAGCATCTTCCACCCTTCTGGTGTGCTCTACCAAGTTCTGGTTTTCTTTTTGGAGATCACCCAGCCCCTGGAGGGCCAGGTGATTTTCTTCAATTTCCTTTTTTAAGTGGCAGACTTCCTGGCCTATGGCGTCTCTTTCCTGACTAAGAGCCTGCATTTGTGCCGCCAGGTCGTCCCTTTGCCGTTGAAGGGCACCAGCTTTTTGGCGCTCCTCATCAAACTCTGCCTGGGTATCCAGGTCTTTCAAGATCAGCTTGTTGCTCTCTACCTTCACTCTATCTAGATGACTTTGCAGGGTGGCTACCTGCTCCGTGCATGCCCTGTTAAAGTCTAATTGTTGCTCCAGCTTTTTCTGGCTCTGCAGTAAGGAGTCCAAACTGTCTTGGTGCTCCTTCTGCAGGGCCAGAAATCTAGTATCCTGTTCTACCTTTTCCTGTTGCAGCACATCCATATCCTTCTTTATTTTAATGATGTGCTGCCTACTATCATCTTCTGACTCCTGGCTCCTCTGCAGCCTCTGCTCAGAAGAGACCAGGTCAGATTGGGCCTTCTCTAACACCATCTGTTGCCTATTTGCCAGATTTTGGCTTTCAGCACATCTATCCTGCATGTCTCCCATATATAGGTACAGGTATGCTGCTATCCTGGCAATCTTATTGTGTTCCTCTTTGGCTTTAGGAGCCATATATAGCTCACTCAGGGCCACATGTTAGGGACCCTGATCTCTATATATATCTGACCCTGTTTCAGTGGCCTGTTGTGTGATGGCCTGCAACCACGCATCCTGGCCCTGTTCGGTCCATTCACCTCTCACAAATAGCTTATGCAAGAGGTGCTCTCTGGCTATTTTCATGTCTACTAAGGTCGTCATTCTAGAGATTGGTCTCTGTCCTGACTTACAGAAGTTAGTATTTTATTTTTGCAGAACAGAACTTTTCTTGGAGTGTCCCTTTTGAGGAATGCTTTACAGCGTAATGCAGCGTGGTGATCCGACTGGATGTATGTATCCCGTCAGTTAGCACACTGTATTAAGCTGCACAAGTGGTATTCTAACCCAAACATCCCGGACGAGCCCCCAATTTGTAAGAGGATTCAATTCAACACTACAGCTAAGTCAACGCCTAGTCTATAATACTGAATGAAAACCCTTATTGATATATCTTTATGTCCAGTTCATGCGTTCTGGATGACTACCCCTATATAACACCCCTCTCTTGGAATCCCCCTGACCCCACTGAGCCAAGAAGTAGTTCTGTTTTGCAAGTTTAAAAGGTTTATTTGATAATTTAAAATATATATATATCACACTTTATAATAAATTAATAATTGAATAGCACACTTAATCTGATATGATAAAGATCAACAACGGAGAATCTGGCACTAGCACACTTCTTATAATCACTAATGAGTTGACATGAAATGGATAAGGTAGCACACTGGTAAATAGGAACAAAAGTATAATGTGGTAGAGGATGCTTTATGTAAGCTCAGGTGGATGCAACATTCAATGAATGCAGTACAGAAAATACTCAATGGGATTTCAACCAAACAATGTAATCACTTTTCTCTGGCAATCCCCTCCCCCCCTTGATGCAAGGCAAGGAAATGGAAGGAAAACACACAGTTCTCAGAAATGCAATCAATGTAAATCAGTTCACCCCAGCAAGCTTAGACTACAGAAGTTTGAAAACACAGGCCCAAATTGCTTTGATATGTGCTGGCAATGAATTAAAAAAAATATGCTAAAATGCTTTTAATTCCCTTTCAGAGGTTCAGGGTGAGTGGTATCTAGTTAATATTAGTCCAGGTTCACACTAGCAATGATGCAGGGATAGTTAGCAGGTTAAACGAATTTCTGGCAAATGGAAGGCAAGCAGCAGCAGTTTTTACATGTGAAGAAATTTGCAAATCGCGGTAAAATTCGCGGATGCGTGTTCCGCGATTGCGGTAAAACTATAAGGAATGCGGTTCTAGGTTCGTAGGAAAGCCACGATTCTAACCTTTCAGATGAAAGTTATTGCAAGTCTCTAGCACAAACGGTTGCGGAGATATGAGCGATTTTGTGAAGGTCGTTTTTCAGATTTGAAATTTTAAAGTTCAAAAAGACAAGTGCAGCTTGCAACTAGGAAATGACAAGTGACAGCTTTACAAATGACAGGTGACAGTTAGGAGGCAGTTCTACTTAGATTAAATAGATTGAATTATTTTATTTTAACTAGGAGATTGGTTCTGCACAGTTTTCTAGGTACTCACACTATATTCTTGAGTGAAATGGGCCTCGCCATGGATCTGGTCAGGTTTTAAACTCGCCTCTGGTCTCTGCACTTCACAGTGATCTGGGTCAGCTCTCTCTGGTTCTCTGGTCTGGGTCTCTAGTTCTGGATAGATTGAAGTCTCTAGTTTGGCTCTCTGGAGGTTTGATGAATTTGAAGTCTGGATCTCTGGATGTTGTATGGTCCGGCAGAGCGCGTTGCAGCAAATGGAATTGAAGGTCCCTATCTGTCCTGTCTGTCTGCTTTTATGTGTTTAGAATGTGGGTGTGTTCTAGCATCACTGACCCTACCTCTCTCTCAGCTTCTAATTGGTCAAACTTCCATTTATCATTTGATTGGGGAATGAACTGTGAGTCAGAGGGATGTCATTTTATGGCTTGCAGATAGGACACTCCTCTGTCAGATTGCACACATTCTATATTTGATAATAAAAGACATATTTCACAGTTACACAGTTGCTTGAAATTACATATACATGGTGTGGCTGAATTTAGCCATGTCTCTGTCCAAATCTGCTGTTTCTAAGAGCTTGCATTCAGAAATGGCACATCATTGACTTTTTAACTGATTTTTCAATTTCTGACATTGACCCACCTTTACATACATGTGCGCAGGGAGTATGGACATTAACTGATGAAGTTTCAGATTTTTAACATGCATACATTTAGAGTAATATCCACTTTTCCGCTGACACCCCCCTGAACATGCCACCGGGTCGAAAAACCTCTTAAAATGTGGGCAGAAAAATCACAAGAATTATGGTGTCATTTATAAAATTTTCACATGTCCGCTCTATGAATGATCCATCTTTTTAAAGTTATGTTCTGGCTCCAAAGGGGTGTGGTTTCCTCCCAGCACAAGGTAGAAATACTGGTTTATCCAGTTCTGCCAAGCCAGCTTGCTCTCACAGGCAGTGCTCCTCCCAGCTTCTGCCAAGAGGAAGCTACATTTTATGACTGCTGTAATAAAACCTTTGCCTGAGTCAGGAGAGGCTCATTGTTCAAGAGGAAGCCATTTATGATCCTCTCAATAAACCCTCTGCCTGGGTGAAGGGAGTTGCATTGTTCACTCTCCTGCAGAGCACAGGTAATTCAATTATCAGATAGATGGCATATCCTTAGTGTGAGCAGCAAAAGGGCAGCTAGGCCTGGGAACACAGCTGTGACTCAGGTTTCACTCCTGATGGGGGTAGTTGCCAGGCAGAATTTAGTTCCTTAAGCCAGGTTTCAGATAAAATGTCACTTTTTGTTCCCCAGTTCCTGCATTCAAATAAAACTAAACATTTTTACATATGCAGCTAGAATGCTGATTCTAAGTGCAAAACTATGGCATTTCAACAGTTACAAAGGCATGTGACACCAAACATAGGTCACTCATTTCATCTAAACATTTTCGATTTTAGTGTCTTTAAATCCAGTGCAACTTAAACTGCTGACTCCATAGCAGTTTTGTTATAAGCACTGTTTTGGGCTCTTCATTTCCCAGATTTTGTAAGCACACAAAACCTCATTCTGCCAAATGTCTGCTGGTGTTCAGTGAATATTTTGCACATGTTGCAATGTTTAAAATAGACACTTTGGCTTGCCTTCAGAGGAACACAGGGTGGTTTTAAAACGCCGGCTTTTGGATAGTGGTGAGTACTGGTACTGCACCCATTTTTGGGATTTAAGAATGAATTCCCCACAATTCTAGTTGCATTTGGCAATCAGCATTGCCATTCCCAATGGTTTCAGACTACTGTGCGGGTAGTCCAATGGTGGTTTTAGGCAGTGTCCTTCTGTGCCCATAACATCGGCAAAAATGGGTGGCAGCCTATTCTTCCTGCATTTCCCTGTGCATTTTCTGGGAAGCTCTGGCCATCATGATGTTTTCATGTCAGTACTGCACAGTTTTGAGGTAGGGCTCGGATGCATGGGTAAATACATCCCACAAGCCCCCCTCTTGCGATGGCCATTCGGTTTCACTGATGGGACTCGCAAGATCTGGGATGTTTCCTCATCTTCTTCCAATAGATGGCACAGTTCAGCATCTTTTCCTCCATCCGGTCGGATCGATCGGTTCTCCTCGCCGGTCCTGATGGGAATATTGGGCGGTACCCCGAGCCCGTTGCGTCTCAGCTCCCGGTCTCCGGATCGTCCTCCTTGGCCCGTCTCAAGGTTTTCTTTCTCCTAGGACGACAAAGGAAGAGCGGCAATACCTATTCATAGACGTTTTTCCACCACCGTTGAGATAGTGGGGCAGCATATGCATTTCATCATCACGAAACATTACATTCTTATTTTGAAAAAAAAAAACAGTATAACTAAGAGACAGTTTCATGCAAATCACAATATTTTAGAGACTAGATGTGGTATGTTTTATGATTGGAACAGAATTAGTCTGAGACAGTACCCGCTAGGATTCCAGAGGATTCCTCCAGTTGTTGCAGAGTGTGCCTGGGATGGCAACATTTCAACTGGTTTATGTGGACCCACTTGTCTTCCCCCTCTGCCGAACCGCCTTTGGGGATGCGGATCTTGTAGGCCACAGGGGAGATCTTATCGACGATCTCAAAGGGTCCCTTCCATGTAGGCAAAAATTTGCGCTGCTTGGCCTGGTTCCTTTGGACGTTGTATAGATAGACCCGGTCTCCCACCTGATATTCCTTCCTGGAAGTTTTCAGGTCATAATGGGTCTTCATGCTATCAGCTGATCTTTCTAGATTCCGCTGAGCATAAGCAAAAGCATGTTGGAGGTGTTTCCTTAAATTCTCTACATACTCATGAGTAGTGGAGGCATTTATCAGTGTCTGCTCTTGGGTCCTGTAGAGCAAATGCTGAGGAAGCACCATCTTGCGCCCAGTCATCAACTCAAATGGTGACATTTTGGTTGCAGCTGAAGGGGTAGATCTGATGGCCATTAGGACCAGAGGTAATCGGATATCCCAACTTGGCCCAGAATCTGCCACAAACTTCTTTAATATGCTCACAATTGTCCGGTTATATCTCTCTACTGCCTCAGAAGAAGCTGGTCTATAAGCAATATGCAGCTTTCTCTTGACCCCCAGTATCTCCCACATCTTTGTCATTACTTCACTGGTGAAGTGGCTACCTCTGTCTGACTCAATCCTTTGAGGTAGACCAAAACGGGAAAAGATGTGGTTAATCATCAAGGCAGCTGCAGTTTCTGCCTTGCAATTTGGGGCTGGGAGACATTCCACCCACTTGGTAAACAAGCATGTCACGGTCAACATGTACTTATTCCCCCTAGCCGAGCGAATCACAGGGCCTACAAAGTCGATTTGTAAATCTGACCATGGCAGTGTCATTCCCCTCTTTTGGAGAGGCGCGCGGTGCGTGAGGGATGATGGCTGAAATTGTGCACACACAAGACACCCCTTCAAGTATTGGTCGAGGTCCTGCCCCATATGTGGCCAGTATGCAACCTCTCTTAAGATTTCCAATGTTGTGTGAAACCCCCTATGACCGGCAGTGGCCGCATCATGGGCATGACTTAACATCAGGCTTCGGAATGAGGTAGGAACCACCCACTGATCGTGGCCAGCTTTGGATTTCCTTACCAACAAACCGTCTTGGATCCGGAACATTTTTGGACATTTCATCAACACTCTTAGGTCCTCTTTCCCAATGTAATCGGTATCCATCAGGGGAAAGTTCTCAGGGTCCTCAAGGTGCTGGTAAAATTTACCAATAATTGGATCCCCCTTCTGAGCAGTAATCAAATCATCATCAGGGGTCTCCTTACTCCATTGTGCAATTGAAAGGTCGTTGTGAGCATTTGTCTGGGACCTAGTGATAGCAGTGACCTGGATTTCCCCCAACAGGGACTCAATCTCAATTAGATCCCCTTGGATGGCCCCGGTTTTGGCCAGCTGATCAGCTAAGTCATTTCCAGTTTTGTCTGGTCCCTCTACTTTGGAATGACCCTTGATCTTTTTCCAATAGATGGTCATCCCATTCGAGGTGACCAGATCATCAATGTTTTGGATCAACTTCCCATGTTTCAAGGGTTTGTTGTTAGCACATAACATGCCTCTGGTTTTCCAATTAACCAGGTGCTCCACGAACCCGTTCCGTACATAATCCGAATCTGTGATTATGACCAGTTCGTGGAGTTGATGCTGGATAGCAGTGAGGATGGCCTGATGCACAGCCATCAATTCTGCCACCTGACTACTTCGGGGAGCAATTTTGTATCCAGCGGAGGGTTCTGGGGACTCATTCACCCATGCATTCCTTACGCCAGCCACCAGTTCTTTCTCCCCGTCGTTGTCAACATGGTAAGAGCATCCATCCACATAGACAGTGGGCATTCCCTCACACTTGTCTTCTTCAAAGACTTTGTGTGGGGAATTAAGATATGCCTCCATGTTGTCCTTGATTTTCAGACTTTCGTCCTCGAGACAGTTTTCTCTGGCACAATCATGCAAGTCAGCCAGACCTTGCGCGAGGGGACTCTTCTTGTTTTGGCCATATCGGACCTCCACAGGAAAGCCTTGCATTGACAGAATCCAGGAAGTAATTCGGGAATTACTCACATTTCCGGCCCGGATTCTGTCACTTTGGAGATATTGCAGAGGCTGGTGTGGAGTCTCCACTATGATGTGTTCCCCCTGGATAAACGGGCGGTAATTCTTCAATGCCCACACCGTTGCCAGGAGTGCCTTCTCACAATCGTTGAATTTTTCCTCCACAGAGGATAAAGTTTTGCTCGCATAGGAGATTACTTTATTGACCTTGTCATGCTTTTGATATAATACTGCCGTCAAGCACGTATTAGAGAACCCTGTCTCCAGGAAGAACTCCTTGTTTCTGACCGGGTAAGCTAGGCAAGGCGCTTGTGAGAGGCTTCTTTTGAGTTGTTTTACTGCCTCGGCTTGTTCTGGACCCCATTCCCACTTGACCCCCCCCCTTCAGGAGATGAATCAGGGGTCTGGTGATCTCTGCGTAGCCCTCAATGAACTTTCTGCTGTAATTAGTCAGTCCAAGGAGGCTCCTTAGTTCCCGCAGAGTTGTGGGGTCTTTCAGTTTCTGAAGTGCTTCCACTTTCTTTTCCTGGGGACAGAGGCCATGAGGAGTAATCTCATGCCCCAAGAAATTAACACGGGTTCTACACCACTGTGCTTTCTGAAAGGAAAGTTTTGCTCCGGCGGCCCTCAACTGTGTCAGAACATAACGGATCTCCGCTATGTGTTCCTCCACAGATGAACTTTTGATGAGGACATCATCTACATAAGCCAGGTTACCCCTTGCACCCAAGTCGGGCATGGCCTTGTGTAGAAAAATGTTGAATTCATTGCCGGAGTTGAGGTATCCGAAGGGAGTCCGGGTCCATGTGTACTGCTGGCCCCCAAAGGTGAAAGCCAGTTTGTATTGGTCCTCCCTACTGACAGGCACGGTCCAGTACCCATTGGTCAGGTCTATTGCAGTGAATACCTGTGACCCCTGGATCTGGGCCAGCCCTTGGTCAATGTAGGGCAGTGGCCATCGGGAAGTATGGACCCGTTTGTTGAGCTCCCTAAGGTCAGCGCAGAGTCTCCACTGGCCGTTTGGCTTCAATATTCCCAGCACCGGATTATTGAAGGTGCTGTGGACTGGACGGATTATTCCCCGGGACTCAAGGTTCTTAATTATTTCAGTAAGGGACTCCATTGATGCGAGAGGCAAGCGATATTGCTTCACAAACACAGGAGTCATGCCAGGGTCCGTGGGGATTGTCGTTGTGTGGATGTCAGTGCGACCACAGTCATATGAGTCTACCGCAAAGAGATCTTGGAAATCCAAGAAAACTTGTTTCAACTTTTGCTTTTGTTCCAGAGTCACACAGGCATCAGCTAGGTTGACTCTCTCTTCCACCATCTGCCTGAAGCCTGGAAAGACTTCTGGTTTGGCTATTTCAGCGGCCTCCTCCAGCTGGGTGGAGAAGTCCCTGGTCAGAGTGCTGATTTGGACCGGAGGCTTCAGGTGGGAAAGGCAGCCCTCATGGACCTGGAAAATCACCTCATCCCTCCTGAAGTCACAAGTCACATCTTCCTTACCATAAGGGCAAGAAGTGTACACCAGGAAGTTCCCCCCATGCCGGGTAAAAATCCTGTCTGGTGTTGTATTGTCATCACTGTCACTGTCAAAACAGTCCTTGGGGATTGGTCCTAACAGTTCATTTCTAAGATCAATGGAGAAATGTCGGTCATCAACCGCCATTCCAATAATGGTGCCTGCGGCTAGAGTAATACTCTTTAAGTCGCTGTTATCCACCTCTATTGGAATGGTGTCATGTTCTATGTTGACTAATGGTGTTGGGTTTACCCCCAACCCTTGCTGTTGGAGAGAAGCATTTAGATGTATGTAAGCATCAGGGTTTTTCAACTCTTGTCCCCTTTTAACTTTCACTTCCAGGGAGAATTGTCGGGTCCTTTCTGGGATGGTGACTTCCTCTTTAACCTGAATTTCAACTGCATAAGGTAGCAATTGAGCTGACCTAAATGCTTTTTCTGGATCATCAAAGCCCATGGGATCATCCGCTAATCGGGACCATCTTTGAAGTTTATTAGGTCCAAACTAATGGCAAAGCGATTGAGAATGTCACTGCCTAAGTAAAAGGCGGCAGGGACGTCTCGCACGACCCAACAATTGTGGACTATGCTCTTGTTGCCAATGGAGATTTTGAGCATACACCTGCTTGGCAGGAGATGTTTGGAATTAGGTGCTTCCAGGTCCATTTCCCATTTGTCTATCAGTTTGAAGGTGGGAATGGCTGGATCTTTTGGGAGTTGGCGAAACATGGCTTCGCTGATGAAGCTCTTACCGTTGTTCACACACACTCGAGCGAGAACAGAGTCCTTCCCATCATTTAACTGAACAGGGATGAACAACTGCTCTCCAATTTGCTGAATATCAGCCAGGCTCTGAGCTGATTTCACATCTTTCTGGACTATAGGAGTGGGAGTTTCAGGTTGTGGATTGGTATAGAATTTCAGAGTGTTTCCTTCCAGCGTGGAATACCACTTTAGACTGGAAGGAAGGTTGATTTTCAGAAACAGAGAGGACCCCCCATCACCAGTCTGTTGTCCTACTGCTATTACTGTCACATCTGGAATTTGGCTATTCTGGAAGTGAAATTCTACTTGGTCAGATTTTTGTTCAACCATGTGGCATGTGCCGTTTAAACTAACATTGTTGACACTCTGTTTTAATTTTATTGGTCGGCTAGTCTGGGTCCAGAGGACCTTGTTTACACAATCTATTAGGGGTGACAACCTTCTCAGGAGGTCATTCCCTAGTAAACAAGGGGTGCCCTCTGGGGTCACAACTATGACCGGGTGTTTCAACTTATGTCACCCAATTTTAATGTCCAAATCTGCCGTCCCCTCGACGGGAATTTCCTTCCCGTCAAAGTTCTGTAGTTGTCCAGGAAGAGAGGTGAGAGGAATTTGGTAATTCTCTCCCCTTCCTGCATTCAGTTCATCAAAGGCCCTTCTGGACAGAAGGGTAGCTTGAGATCCAGTGTCCACCAGTGCCGAGATTGTACCCTGCCCCTGTACTTGTACCGGGGCATAATATCTTCCCTCCTTCTCCTCAAGGGGGCACAGATAATGCACATTTTTGGACAACTGGTGGGCTAACTTTCTGGTTTTGGACATTGCTAGCGAAGAGATTTGGGCAGAATTCTGTGGAGAGTCTTGGGAATCTGAAAGAAAAATTTGGCAACTGGAGATCAGAGCCATTGTGGGTTCCCCTGGTTCCAGTTCTGGGCCGCCCCCCCCTTTTTGGAGGCAGTCCCCAGTATGGGTTTGAACCCGGGGATTTTCTTGCTGTTGGTTCTGGGATGAGATGGTGGGCGGCGGTAGCTCAGTCTCCACATCTCCCCAGTCTGGATTTGCATTCCTAGGGACCCATTTTTCTTTGGGAGGAGTTCCCCCCTCTCTGAAGGAGAAGATCCTTTTCTCAGGATCCTCTGAGGATCCCTCTCCCTCAAATTGGAAGATCTGTACCTCCTCCTCAAACTGAGTCTGTTTGGGTCTTTTGTTTCTCCTACCCCCCCTCTGCTCCTTAGGAGGCAGACTTTCAGGGGCAAGAGATTTTGTTTCCGGTTCCTGGGTTTCCAGGGGCTGTTTACAAGTGAGGAAGGAAGCTTCCTCCAAGGCTTTACACCCCCCTTCCCCTTGTGCCTCCTCCCTGGGAACCGGTGAGTTATCGGGGTGCTGCCCCCGTCATTGTTCTGGAGCACCAGGTCCAGAGTTGGGTGCGTTCTGCGCCGGCATGCTGATCTGAGGGTTCTGCTGCGCCCTCAGTATATGACCCATATCCCGCGCCATGTTTTGAACCTGGCGCTCTAACTGGGAAACCCGCTCAGGCTGATACGGGGCCCTGTTTTCTCCCCTGGGCTGATCCCGGGAAGGGTAGCTGTCCCTTCTTTGGCAATACCCCGGGTTGGGAAGATTTGGGTACCCCTCCACCCTTGGCCTCCCCTCTCCCGGATTCAGTGGTCTGGGCTCAGGGAATTGGGGAAAGAAGGATGGATGGTTTTGGGGCTGAAAGTTGGGTGGATACATGGGGAAAAAGTTCTGCCCAGGATTTGGAGAGTTTCTGCCCTCCGGTGGGAAATTAGGAGGGAAGTTCCCTGGGTTAGGTGCTTGGCTGGATCCCCCCCCTTGGGCTGGAGGAGTCCACACATAACCCAGGATGGGTCTGTTTCCCTTGTAACGGGGACTTAAATAATCAGGAGAGCGAGGGACCCCATTTGTGGGGCTGCCGCCCTGGCTCCCTGTCTGTGACTGGCCCGAGGACCTTCTGGGCCTAGCATTATTAGGTGCAGGTAGGTTTTTAGGCCCCCCCATCTCCAAATCTAAAACGGGGGTGACCTTTACCTCTGCCACCTTGGCAGCAGCAGGGGTGGTGTTGGCTTTGGGGTTTTTCTGGGCATTACTTTTGCTATCTATCGGTTTCTGCACCTCATAGATCCGGGTAGCCTGTTCAATGACCCAATCTAAGGATCTTTTCTCGTGAAAATCCCTCACGAGCTGGGTCATGATGTATTTGGGCAAGGCATGGAAAAACGTATTTATGAACTCTCTACTATCTGTGCGCACCCTTCTTGTGGTCTGTGCAAAAGCACGCTTTAACTCCTGCACAAATTCTTGTGGGGCCTGATCCTCCCCACATTGCAAATTGTAGGCTGCCTTGCGAGCCTCTTGAGGATTTCTGTGAACAGAAAAATGTTTCAGGATGGCCGCCTTATATGTGGACCATCTTAAATGATTTTGATCCTCCAGCCCCGCAAAGAAACTGGAGTATTCCGGGGAGAATGTCCACTTTACATATTGAATACAGCTTTGGCTGTCCTTCACATGGAAAGTCTCCATCATTTGTTCAAACAACTCTAAGTGCTCCCAAACAGAATACTTAGCGTTCTTATGGTAAGGCGTGATGACGCTCCTGATCGCCTTAATCTGCTTTAAGGGGTCCTTAAGCAAGGCCCTTTTTGCCTTATTGGCCTTTTTGGTTCGGGTAACCCTTGTCCATTCATCCTCGGACTCAGAGGCACTGCTCCCAGAGGTTCCCGTCTGATCTTCCAGGTTTTCCCGGATTCTGCGAGCCTGGGAATGGCTGGCAGAATGTGGGGACCTGGTCTCCTGTGTCCTGCGCAGTTCAGAGGAGTCTTCAGATTCCTCCTTGCTGCCAGGATTTGATGGGTACCCCCTCCACTGACCTAACTGGGCAGAGGTTTTCAGGATGCCCTTAATGGGCCTACTCTCCTGGGGTTCCCCACTGAACTGTACTGTACTTGGGTGCCCATACCCGGATGCCCACCCCTCCATTCCTGAGTGGTACTGGCCTATGAGCCCCATACTTTTAGCTGGATAGTAATCTGCCATCCCTGTGGCCCTGTGCTCATGTGCACCAGGGGACATGGGGGTGGCAGAGTCCAGGGACTGAGAGGTATGAGGGCCTCTGGTACTAGGGCTCCTGAGGTTATGCTCCGGAGTTTCCATTTCCCAGCGAACCTCATCTCTATCCGCCCCTGCTCCCTGTTGCAATGCAAGAGCCTGCATTTGTGCCTTCAGTTCCTCTGTTAAGGCCTTACTCGACTCTATCAGTTTCTCCTGCATCGCTACCTGTTGCTGGAGCCTATCATTGTGTTGACAGAGGGCCTCATTCTCCCTCTGTGCTTCCTGGTTGGTCCTGGAGAACTGGGCCAGTCTTTGCTGCAGGAGGTTTACCTCCTGGGCAATGTCCCTATTGGCCTGCTCCTTTCTTGCTAGAGCATCTTCCACCCTTCTGGTGTGCTCTACCAAGTTCTGGTTTTCTTTTTGGAGATCACCCAGCCCCTGGAGGGCCAGGTGATTTTCTTCAATTTCCTTTTTTAAGTGGCAGACTTCCTGGCCTATGGCGTCTCTTTCCTGACTAAGAGCCTGCATTTGTGCCGCCAGGTCGTCCCTTTGCCGTTGAAGGGCACCAGCTTTTTGGCGCTCCTCATCAAACTCTGCCTGGGTATCCAGGTCTTTCAAGATCAGCTTGTTGCTCTCTACCTTCACTCTATCTAGATGACTTTGCAGGGTGGCTACCTGCTCCGTGCATGCCCTGTTAAAGTCTAATTGTTGCTCCAGCTTTTTCTGGCTCTGCAGTAAGGAGTCCAAACTGTCTTGGTGCTCCTTCTGCAGGGCCAGAAATCTAGTATCCTGTTCTACCTTTTCCTGTTGCAGCACATCCATATCCTTCTTTATTTTAATGATGTGCTGCCTACTATCATCTTCTGACTCCTGGCTCCTCTGCAGCCTCTGCTCAGAAGAGACCAGGTCAGATTGGGCCTTCTCTAACACCATCTGTTGCCTATTTGCCAGATTTTGGCTTTCAGCACATCTATCCTGCATGTCTCCCATATATAGGTACAGGTATGCTGCTATCCTGGCAATCTTATTGTGTTCCTCTTTGGCTTTAGGAGCCATATATAGCTCACTCAGGGCCACATGTTAGGGACCCTGATCTCTATATATATCTGACCCTGTTTCAGTGGCCTGTTGTGTGATGGCCTACAACCACGCATCCTGGCCCTGTTCGGTCCATTCACCTCTCACAAATAGCTTATGCAAGAGGTGCTCTCTGGCTATTTTCATGTCTACTAAGGTCGTCATTCTAGAGATTGGTCTCTGTCCTGACTTACAGAAGTTAGTATTTTATTTTTGCAGAACAGAACTTTTCTTGGAGTGTCCCTTTTGAGGAATGCTTTACAGCGTAATGCAGCGTGGTGATCCGACTGGATGTATGTATCCCGTCAGTTAGCACACTGTATTAAGCTGCACAAGTGGTATTCTAACCCAAACATCCCGGACGAGCCCCCAATTTGTAAGAGGATTCAATTCAACACTACAGCTAAGTCAACGCCTAGTCTATAATACTGAATGAAAACCCTTATTGATATATCTTTATGTCCAGTTCATGCGTTCTGGATGACTACCCCTATATAACACCCCTCTCTTGGAATCCCCCTGACCCCACTGAGCCAAGAAGTAGTTCTGTTTTGCAAGTTTAAAAGGTTTATTTGATAATTTAAAATATATATATATCACACTTTATAATAAATTAATAATTGAATAGCACACTTAATCTGATATGATAAAGATCAACAACGGAGAATCTGGCACTAGCACACTTCTTATAATCACTAATGAGTTGACATGAAATGGATAAGGTAGCACACTGGTAAATAGGAACAAAAGTATAATGTGGTAGAGGATGCTTTATGTAAGCTCAGGTGGATGCAACATTCAATGAATGCAGTACAGAAAATACTCAATGGGATTTCAACCAAACAATGTAATCACTTTTCTCTGGCAATCCCCTCCCCCCCTTGATGCAAGGCAAGGAAATGGAAGGAAAACACACAGTTCTCAGAAATGCAATCAATGTAAATCAGTTCACCCCAGCAAGCTTAGACTACAGAAGTTTGAAAACACAGGCCCAAATTGCTTTGATATGTGCTGGCAATGAATTAAAAAAAATATGCTAAAATGGTTTTAATTCCCTTTCAGAGGTTCAGGGTGAGTGGTATCTAGTTAATATTAGTCCAGGTTCACACTAGCAATGATGCAGGGATAGTTAGCAGGTTAAACGAATTTCTGGCAAATGGAAGGCAAGCAGCAGCAGTTTTTACATGTGAAGAAATTTGCAAATCGCGGTAAAATTCGCGGATGCGTGTTCCGCGATTGCGGTACAACTATAAGGGGTAGGAATGCGGTTCTAGGTTCGTAGGAAAGCCACGATTCTAACCTTTCAGATGAAAGTTATTGCAAGTCTCTAGCACAAACGGTTGCGGAGATATGAGCGATTTTGTGAAGGTCGTTTTTCAGATTTGAAATTTTAAAGTTCAAAAAGACAAGTGCAGCTTGCAACTAGGAAATGACAAGTGACAGCTTTACAAATGACAGGTGACAGTTAGGAGGCAGTTCTACTTAGATTAAATAGATTGAATTATTTTATTTTAACTAGGAGATTGGTTCTGCACAGTTTTCTAGGTACTCACACTATATTCTTGAGTGAAATGGGCCTCGCCATGGATCTGGTCAGGTTTTAAACTCGCCTCTGGTCTCTGCACTTCACAGTGATCTGGGTCAGCTCTCTCTGGTTCTCTGGTCTGGGTCTCTAGTTCTGGATAGATTGAAGTCTCTAGTTTGGCTCTCTGGAGGTTTGATGAATTTGAAGTCTGGATCTCTGGATGTTGTATGGTCCGGCAGAGCGCGTTGCAGCAAATGGAATTGAAGGTCCCTATCTGTCCTGTCTGTCTGCTTTTATGTGTTTAGAATGTGGGTGTGTTCTAGCATCACTGACCCTACCTCTCTCTCAGCTTCTAATTGGTCAAACTTCCATTTATCATTTGATTGGGGAATGAACTGTGAGTCAGAGGGATGTCATTTTATGGCTTGCAGATAGGACACTCCTCTGTCAGATTGCACACATTCTATATTTGATAATAAAAGACATATTTCACAGTTACACAGTTGCTTGAAATTACATATACATGGTGTGGCTGAATTTAGCCATGTCTCTGTCCAAATCTGCTGTTTCTAAGAGCTTGCATTCAGAAATGGCACATCATTGACTTTTTAACTGATTTTTCAATTTCTGACATTGACCCAACTTTACATACATGTGCGCAGGGAGTATGGACATTAACTGATGAAGTTTCAGATTTTTAACATGCATACATTTAGAGTAATATCCACTTTTCCGCTGACACCCCCCTGAACATGCCACCGGGTCGAAAAACCTCTTAAAATGTGGGCAGAAAAATCACAAGAATTATGGTGTCATTTATAAAATTTTCACATGTCCGCTCTATGAATGATCCATCTTTTTAAAGTTATGTTCTGGCTCCAAAGGGGTGTGGTTTCCTCCCAGCACAAGGTAGAAATACTGGTTTATCCAGTTCTGCCAAGCCAGCTTGCTCTCACAGGCAGTGCTCCTCCCAGCTTCTGCCAAGAGGAAGCTACATTTTATGACTGCTGTAATAAAACCTTTGCCTGAGTCAGGAGAGGCTCATTGTTCAAGAGGAAGCCATTTATGATCCTCTCAATAAACCCTCTGCCTGGGTGAAGGGAGTTGCATTGTTCACTCTCCTGCAGAGCACAGGTAATTCAATTATCAGATAGATGGCATATCCTTAGTGTGAGCAGCAAAAGGGCAGCTAGGCCTGGGAACACAGCTGTGACTCAAGTTTCACTCCTGATGGGGGTAGTTGCCAGGCAGAATTTAGTTCCTTAAGCCAGGTTTCAGATAAAATGTCACTTTTTGTTCCCCAGTTCCTGCATTCAAATAAAACTAAACATTTTTACATATGCAGCTAGAATGCTGATTCTAAGTGCAAAACTATGGCATTTCAACAGTTACAAAGGCATGTGACACCAAACATAGGTCACTCATTTCATCTAAACATTTTCGATTTTAGTGTCTTTAAATCCAGTGCAACTTAAACTGCTGACTCCATAGCAGTTTTGTTATAAGCACTGTTTTGGGCTCTTCATTTCCCAGATTTTGTAAGCACACAAAACCTCATTCTGCCAAATGTCTGCTGGTGTTCAGTGAATATTTTGCACATGTTGCAATGTTTAAAATAGACACTTTGGCTTGCCTTCAGAGGAACACAGGGTGGTTTTAAAACGCCGGCTTTTGGATAGTGGTGAGTACTGGTACTGCACCCATTTTTGGGATTTAAGAATGAATTCCCCACAATTCTAGTTGCATTTGGCAATCAGCATTGCCATTCCCAATGGTTTCAGACTACTGTGCGGGTAGTCCAATGGTGGTTTTAGGCAGTGTCCTTCTGTGCCCATAACATCGGCAAAAATGGGTGGCAGCCTATTCTTCCTGCATTTCCCTGTGCATTTTCTGGGAAGCTCTGGCCATCATGATGTTTTCATGTCAGTACTGCACAGTTTTGAGGTAGGGCTCGGATGCATGGGTAAATACATCCCACACAGCGCACTGCAACATGCCCTGTCTCACACAGCAATGCTTGGCCACTTACCGCTCAACTCCAGACGGGTCTCCCTCTCAAGGACCTGGGCGTGGAGTGCTGGGTGTGCGCGTTCCAGGACCCTCAACTGGATGGAACTCATGCGGCCCCGGCCCCCCTCCACGAGGCGCCGGGCCTTCATGAGGGTCCTGGACCTCAAGTCCTCCCAGCGCTTCTTGACCTTCTGGATGGTGCGGGTTTCACCCCCTCCGCGTTGATGGCAACCACACAGTCGGCCCAGATCCTATCCCGTCCTTCCCTGTTGGCGCGGGACGATCCGAAGAGGGCATCATACTGCCCCAGGACTTGCTCCACCAGGACACCAACTTCGGTGACAGTGAAGCTGGTGCCCCTCTGCCCCACTGGCCGGGGGTTGCCACTGGGGTCAGATGTGGATGTGCCCGACATGGCAACCCCAGGGGCAGGAGTGGGTGGGCAACTTGGTCCTGGGGCTGGGCTGTGGAGCGATGTTATTCGAGTCGGGAGTCTTCTGTACCAGCAGGGGTGGACACAGCAACTGGACCCCTGCAGATGGCTGATGTGCAGGCACCAAATGGCAGGGCACGGTGGCAGCAGGCAGGCAGGCAGGCAGGCAGCAGCAGATGGCACGTGGGAGGCTGCTCGGGGCACTGGGGGGCAGTGATTCAGCCTTCTGGGCAGGAGCGTGGTCTTCCGTGTGTTTTCGCATGGCCAGCTTGATATGGAGTGATTTGGCACGTGAAAAATCTGCACGTCAGCGTGTAATTCGAGGAAAGGCCCTTAGCGCGTAAGCGCGTCAGCACGCGTACGCGATTTCATTGGACCAAAGGCCCTTACAGCGTAAGCGTGTCTGTGACGTTTTGCGCACAGGCGTTGCCCCGGCAGGTCTTGGAGATCCCGCGTGCCTTTATGTTCTGTAGGTGCTTTTCGTGCGGTGCGTGTGTTTTCCATCCGTTGGGGTTCACACGCTATTACTTCACAGCGGGTGTTGGCTACGCGTTCTACTACACGCAAGGCAGACGGTGAGTGGTACCCCGCTCCCCCAGGCCCGATCGCGTGAGGAACTTCACGCGAACCCCTGAAATACACGTAGCCCGCTCCCCCAGGCCCGATCGCGTGAGAAACTTCACGCGAACCCCTGAAATACACGTAGCCCGCTCCCCCAGGCCCGATCGCGTGAGAAACTTCACGCGAACCCCTGAAATACACGTAGCCCGCTCCCCCAGGCCCGATCGCGTGAGTAACTTCACGCGAACCCCTGAAATACACGTAGCCCGCTCCCCCAGGCCCGATCGCGTGAGAAACTTCACGCGAACCCCTGAAATACACGTAGCCCGCTCCCCCAGGCCCGATCGCGTGAGGAACTTCACGCGAACCCCTGAAATACACGTAGCCCGCTCCCCCAGGCCCGATCGCGTGAGAAACTTCACGCGAACCCCTGAAATACACGTAGCCCGCTCCCCCAGGCCCGATCGCGTGAGAAACTTCACGCGAACCCCTGAAATACACGTAGCCCGCTCCCCCAGGCCCGATCGGGTGAGAAACTTCACGCGAACCCCTGAAATACACGTAGCCCGCTCACCCAGGCCCGATCGCGTGAGTAACTTCACGCGAACCCCTGAAATACACGTAGCCCGCTCCCCCAGGCCCGATCGCGTGTGAAACTTCACGCGAACCCCTGAAATACACGTACCCCGCTCAATCGCGTGTGTAACTTCCCGCGCAACCCCGAAATACACGTGCCCCGCTCGCACAGGCACTATTGTTGTATGTTGCCACTTTTGTAATGCGCAGGGACGCTACCGCCTGCCTTCGTGTGGCGGACGTGTTTGGGCTTGTGCGTGTCTTTCGCTGTGCGTGGCTTTGCCCTATTCGATTCCATGAATACGTGTGGTTCGGGTGCGTGTGGGCGTTCCGTCTGCTTCCCTGCAGTACATCCCCAGTTACGCCCTTGTTTTCGCGAGTTGTTCCCCATTCCGCGCGTTACGCCCCGTGTTCCGCCCACTTTCTAGTGTATGCGCAGAGGTTGTGCGCTTTCACTGTGCGCGTCGCGCACGTCTTTCGGGATGTTGCAGTGACGTGTGCGCCATGCACGGGTTTGGCGCACATCCCGAGGAAGACACGCGCAGGGACTTCCATGAATCGCACGCGTGCGCCTCTTGCACGTAGATTTTCGCCGCACGTTTGTTCCATGAATCGGCCCCTATGTTTTTAAAGCCACAACAATTCCATGATTTTACTAAAAAGGAATTGTTTTATGATTTATCATCTCCTGGGGTCTCTTTAAGGATTGATTTCATCAAAGGTTCAAGCCATGCTAAACTTTTTATGATTTGTTCCACAGACTCTGCTTGTGAATTTACCTTTGCCTGCAACATTGTAAATTGATTGTCATTATATTCACTTTTTATATTTTGCTGGCTTTCTATTTCTTGAAATTCGAGGAACTCAATTGCATCATCCATCGAATGGAAGTCAAATAACTTATAACCCAGAAACTCCAAGTCCCCATAATGGGTCCGAATCAGTGAGGCAATTAGAGGTGATTTAAATTTACATATCATCCGATAATTACATGAGGATGGTAATTTTATCCAATCGATATCATTTGATACCAAGTTACGAAAGGCCGGGATTTGGCAAAAAATCTTCATTACTGCACCTCGATTTAAACTAGGATTGTCAAGCACTGTTTTATCAGCCCTCCATCCTAACACAGATTTAATTTCCAAGGGAATACCTTTTGGGTAGACAACCTTTCCCAGCTTTTCTATCTCATTGTTTTTTTCCTTTTCCTTTTCTGATAGTGCTGGGAGGGGTGGCTCTTGCGCCCCTTTCATGAGATAAACATCTTTCTCCAAGGTTGGCAAGGAGTTGCCATCGTCGTTTTTGTCTTGAACGCACCTCTCTATATTCTTTGTACTGGAAGCCTCCTTCTCTACTATGCCCTTTGATTCATTGGACACCTGGACAGTCATTGTGGTAAGTTTTTTATCAATTTTATCAAAGAAGGTTTGTAGTTGTGTTTGAATTAGCAGAGGGGAGTGATCCTGCAACCCACCCATATTAGATATCTTTAAGCCAGGACTTACATGATGTGGCATTACAGGTGCCTGGATCAAAGGGGGTAATATGGCATCTGCTTCGACAGCCTGTGAGTTTTTCTCTTCCAAATATAGCAGTTTTTCTTTGCCCAATTCCTTTATCTCAATGCCCATATCATCTAATTGCCTTTGGCCAAGACATAAAACAGAGGAATTAGGACTGCATGATTTAATATTTTTAGTTTTTTTTTAGTTTTTTTTTGTTTGTTTTCCTATCGGCACTAGTGGCATAGTAGATACACCCTTTCTTTTCTGAGCTCTTGCAAATGCTTTTTTTGCTTTCCTAGACATAAAAAATGTGGATTGTTGTAAATCACCTTTTTCAACGTCACTGATAGACTTATCCACGGTTGATACTTGATTCACTATGTCAAGGTCAATCAAGTCTGTCAGAGCCGTGGGAGTATCAGATCGTTCCGGCAGTTCTTCTGCTGTTGTCAGTGGAATTCCACCATCATTACTCATTAACTCTGATGGTATTAGTTTTGCTGCTACTATGATATTTTCCAGGACTAGTATGCGATCATGTTGAAGTTTTGCAATTTCAAGGTACTCAGGAGCAAGAGATAAGGTTTGACTGACACCCAATGGTTTCTGCAGATTTTCACCGTTCACCGTTAAGTCTATATTCACATCTGTTTGAGAGGATTGGTCATGCTGAGTGAGATGGTTCTTCTCAGCTTCCTTGTGCCCCAGCTGTTTTATAATCAGCAATTGCGATGCCCAGAAGTTGTTACACTTTTCTTGGGATGTCATGAACCCTTCTATTCTACATAGTGTGTTCATAATTTCTGCATTAGATGTACTTAACGCATGGATTGCGCCATGAGTGTACTCGTGGCCTTTATCAAGGAGGTTCAGAATTCTCGTTAAGACCGGAAAATTCTGGAGCTCTTGATCATTTAAATCCACAAGAGTATCCTCAAGTGGAAAAAATGGAAGAGAAGGGTTTGGACGACGTAATGGATTATTTCTTCCCTTTTGCTGATTGGTGTCCCCACCCAAAACCGGAGAATGGACATAGCTGATGTCCTCATGGTTGTTTCCAGACTCATAAGTAGGTGAACTAGCCTTCGGTGTTGTATTTTTTTTTAGTATCTACTCATCCTTTTTTAAATTCTCTTTTAACTCTTTCAGGTTTACTTCTATTGCAGCATGAAAATGAACCTGATCCCTAAAGCCATGAGAACTTGCCGCGGGTGTAGACGGCCCATTAGACAGTCTCATTCGGCTGTGTAATTCTGCCAGTACTGCAGGGGCTACCAATGATGTATCTGATGCCGGCAGAAAAGACACGTCTGCAACCGCACCCAAAAGCGAGTTGTCATTAATGGGTATGTTGCAAATCAGGTTCTTTGGGTGTGTGGAAACATCAACCGCCTCAGGGCAGGTGATCTTTGAAGAAACCGGTATTACTAATGATTCATCTGTCATCACTGAACCTCTATACGCTATAGGAACACCCAGGTGAGTCCCAACTTCTGATTTCACGTACCCAGGTTGTGTCATATCTGCATTAGTATTTCCTATATTGCGTCCTTTTTTTTTTATTTGATTCACAGAGTCTTCATAGTACTCGTCCTCTGAGACATTTCCCTCATTTGAGGCGGCTGTTGAATTATTTAAACACCGTTTCCTACTACGTAAATTTTTTACCATGGTTGACTATTTTTCCAAGTAGTGCCACACAATTAGTTATACTTTACGGGAATTCTCGTGCACTCCTACACCAGGAGTGTAACCACACAAGACTACAGAGAGAATAGTCAAAAACAGAAGGTAAACAAAAAAAAGAAAAAAAAAATAACTTTCCCCTAATTCTGTCTTTCTTGCAATCTAAACTTTGCAATGTGGTGATTACCCCAACTAGATTTTAAAAAAGAGGCGAATTTTTACCTACAGATATTCACACTCCCACACCTCCACGCATCCAAACAGCCCAACAGCCACTTGTAAATCCCACTGCGAATGCGCGCGCGCGAATGCGCTCGCGCCCCCTAGATATTGAAAGTGAGGCTTGGCTGGGCGGAGCGGGCCACGGGCGGGAGGCGGGGACAAAGTATCCTTGATGACTGTAGGGAGAAAAGAAAGGAGAGGGGGAGGACTCGGGTAAGTAATGTTACTGTGTACAACCACAGTGCGCCGCGGCAAAGCCGCGGTTCATTCAAGTAAGAGACAAGGAGCAGATAGAGTCAAGTTCCTTAGTTACTTGTTAGAGAGGATCGTAACTGTAACCACGTTACGGCACGCCTGTGATTCCTCTTGCAGACGGCTCAGTCAACGCAGGATTTTCCTTCGAAGTCCTCAGCAGTCAAAAAGTCAGCAGCCCAACGACAGCCCAACAGCCACTTGTAAAGCCCACTTCGAATGCGCGCAGTACTACCTAGAGGGCACAAGATAATAATCACAGTAGTATCCTAAAGGAACAAGCTAATAATCACAGTACTATCTGAGAGGGCATACGCTAATACTCACAGTACTATCCTAAAGGGACACACTAATAATCACAAGACTATCCGAGAGGGCACAAGCTAATAATCACAGTACTATCCGAGAGGGAACAAGCTAATAATCACAGTACTATCCGAGAGGGCACAAGCTAATAATCACAGTACTATCTAGGAGGGCACAAGGTAATCACAGTACTATCCTAAAGGAACAAGCTAATAATCACAATACTGTCCTAAAGGATAAAGCTAATAATCATAGTGCTATCCTAGAGGGCACAAGCTAATAATCACAGTACTATCCTAAAGGAACATGCTAATAATCACTGTACTATCCTAAAGGCGCACGCTAATAATCACAGTACTATCCTAGAGGGCACAAGGTAATAATCACAGTACTATCCTAAAGGTACAAGCTAATAATCACAGTACTATCCTAAAGGAACACACTATGAATCACTGTACTATCCTAAAGGCACACGCTAATAATCACAGTACTATCCTAGAGGGCACAATATAATAATCACAGTACTATCCTAAAGGTACAAGCTATTATTCACAGTACTATCCCAAAGGAACACACTATTAATCACTGTACTATCCTAAAGGCACACGCTAATAATCACAGTACTATCCTAGAGGGCACAAGATAATAATCACAGTAGTATCCTAAAGGAACAAGCTAATAATCACAGTACTATCTGAGAGGGCATAAGCTAATACTCACAGTACTATCCTAAAGGAACAAGCTAATAATCACAGTACTATCCGAGAGGGCACAAGCTAAAAATCACAGTATTATCCTAAAGGAACAAGCTAATAATCACAGTACTATCCGAGAGGGCACAAGGTAATAATCACAGTACTATCCTAAAGGAACAAGCTAATAATCACAGTACTATCCGAGAGGGCATAAGTTAATAATCACAGTGCTATCCTAAAGGAACAAGCTAATAATCACAGTACTATCCTAAAGGAACAAGCTAATAATCACAGTACTATCCGAAAGGGACAAGCTAATAATCGCAGTGTTATCCTAGAGGGCACAAGCTAATAATCACAGTACTATCCTAAAGGACCATGCTAATAATCACTGTACTATCCTAAAGGCACATGCTAATAATCACAGTACTATCCTAGAGGGCACAAGATAATAATCACAGTACTATCCTAAAGGTACAAGCTATTATTCACAGTACTATCCTAAAGGAACACGCTATTAATCACTGTACTATCCTAAAGGCACACGCTAATAATCACAGTACTATCCTAGAGGGCACAAGATAATAATCACAGTAGTATCCTAAAGGAACAAGCTAATAATCACAGTACTATCTGAGAGGGCATAAGCTAATACTCACAGTACTATCCTAAAGGGACACTCTAATAATCACAAGACTATCCGAGAGGGCACAAGCTAATAATCACAGTACTATCTGAGAGGGCACAAGGTAAAAATCACAGTATTATCCTAAAGGAACAAGCTAATAATCACAGTACTATCCGAGAGGGCACAAGGTAATAATCACAGTACTATCCTAAAGGAACAAGCTAATAATCACAGTACTATCCGAGAGGGCATAAGTTAATAATCACAGTGCTATCCTAAAGGAACAAGCTAATAATCACAGTACTATCCTAGAGGGCACAAGGTAATAATCACAGTACTATCCTAAAGGAACAAGCTAATTATCCCAGTACTATCCGAGAGGGCACAAGATAATAATCACGGTGCTATCCTAAAGGAACAAGCTAATAATCCCAGTATTATCTGAGAGGGCACAAGCTAATAATCACAATACTATCCTTGAGGGCACAAGCTAATAATCACATTACTATCCGAGAGGGCACAAGCTAATAATCACAGTTTCATCCTATAGGGCACAAGCTAAAAATCACACAAAGAAAATAGAAAGAAGTAACTATTGATTCGCATAGCGCTATTTCAATAACGGAGCAGGCTTCACGTTGCTGCCCTTTTCAGCAGGTGGTCTCTGGGCTTGGCGTTTGACATGACACATTTCACTTGTATGTTAAGTGTTTTATAGACGGGCATCCAGTGCTGGTCATTGGGCCGGCTCTCGGCGGATCCGAGATCCGGCACCAGATATGGAGCCGGATCCCGGCCAGAGTCAGCCACCCAAGACCATGAACCGCGCTGGAATAGTTAAAAAAAAAAGAAAAAAGAAAAGCGCATGCGACGGCAGGCCGGCGACCGCCCTGGCGCCAAGCCCCCTCAGCTGCCATTTGCCCCCTGCCAGCCAGCTCTGGGGAGTCTTTCAAAGGCTCCCCCAAGCGGGGAGAAGGCGCCGCAGGCGCCCTTTTCTTATTAAATGCACCCGCCTCACATGAGCCTCCCCTCTGCTCACTCAATGGGATGCAGGGCGGGTCTGAACTGAAACAGTGAAAGATCTGCCATAATTTGCATATGTGTGGTCATCACCGGAGGCAACAAGGAGTTACGTCAGCCTTTGATTCTCAGGTGCATCGTGGGAGGCTGCATTACAAGAAGCTAAACAGTGTGTGATGAGCATTCGAGTGGTTTGCATTTCCACTAGGACTGGTGTGTTTTGAAAGTCGCTTCTACCGACTCTGCATTTTGGCAGATGGGGCGCAGTAAAAGAAAACGTTGTGCCCAATGTCACAAGATTTACTAATAGGCTGTGAAGCTGGGATTTGAACCCATTCAATTAGCTGGCTCTGGCTGGTAAAACTATTCATTAAAACATGCCCACATGGCATGTTTTAATGCGCATAGAAGACTGCTCTATATGAAGACCGTGTGAGGCTCCTAAAGGGGCCCCATCACTGTGAAGACCCTGTGAAACCAGCTCTACTGTGACAAGACCACCAGACCAAGAAGAATACAAACCCACCACTACACACTCACCCCGAGAAGATGGAGTAATGAGGCTGAAGCCTCGGGATCCAAAAATCACAGCTGATGGATAAAAATCTATCAGCAAGAAGAAGGAGGAGGAGGGCTCCTAAAGGGGCGCGCGGGGAGGGGAGGGGCATTGCTGGATGTCCACTAGAGCCCCGTCCCCTCTAGACCACGACCCCTCGGGCACCGCTCCACCAAACTCCTCCCCCACCACATTTTTTCCATTTCCACCACTGCGGGCATCCGAAATGGCTATTAAGAGCCATGTTACAGAGACATCATACATGGAGAGTTAGCCCTCCATATTGTAAACAGTAAATGCGTGTGCAGGGTTCTTAGGACATAGGGGGTCTCGCCTGGCCTCGGGTTGATGAGGGGTCCCCGGCAGCTGGTCCCGGCTATCTGACGCTAATTTCACACGCTGGGGCGCTTTTGTGTGGTTAGATACTAACGGGTCTATGTAATGAGTGCATGCATCTATGGCGCGGGAGGGGGGGGGGCCTTTGCCTTATTTGCCGGACATTTGCCACCGTCGATATGGCTTTGATTTGATGACACGGAACTGCCAGGGGTGGGTCTGGCCCGTAATTTCTGCTAATCAGGATAACGTCATAGCTGGCACTAATAGGTGCTTTTTGTACATGACCCACGTGGCAGAGGTTTGGTAGCCTGGCTGCCCTCACCAGGCTGTGAAGTTTGACTCACTGTCCTCACACGTATTCTGCGCTGAGGTGAATACGCACCCCCTCGCCCGAGGCACTTGTTTTCTGTAAAAAGACCCCCACACCAGTTCCCTAGAGCGCCCAGTTAATAATGCTTTTGAAGACTTAAATATCGTTGTCTGAATATGACATCTCTACCTCTTAACTGTTTGAATTCTAGTTGCTGTTCTCTGAATCTCCCAAGAAAGACAGGAAGGAGAGAAAGAAAGAAAGAAAGAAAGAAAGAAAGAAAGAAAGAAAGAAAGAAAGAAAGAAAGAAAGAAAGAAAGAAAGAAAGAAAGAAAGAAAGAAAGAAAGAAAGAAAGAAAGAAAGAAAGAGAATCGCCTGTGGTCTAATCCTCTTTCCATTACTTGTGTCACAGCTTTGCTGAGCTCTGCCAGTGATTCCGGCGCCAGGGGAGGCCTGGGGGGAGCCGGTGGGGGGTTGGGGGCGGTGGCGCTGCCATAGTCCATCACACAGCAGGCCCCCTGCACCCCACTCTTCCCCCATTCGTCCTTGGCTAGCAGCAGATGGGGAATCCCACGCAGACTGGGGGAGGGGGAGGGGGAGGCACCCCAAGGTGAGAAAAGGGCAGGGTGGTGACGGAAAGTCGGCCCATCCCAATAAAAGGTGCTTTATAAGGCAATCCCCTCCCCCCCTCTATGTTCCAGGACTGGCTGTGAGGACACGGGATTCGGGTACCGGACGCAGCGCGCGGCGTGAGGCCTGGAAGTAGCAAGGTGAGGTGAGGTGAGGTGAGGTGAGGTGGCTCTGCGGGGAAGAAGGCATGGGGGGGGGGGGGGGGGGGGGGGGGGGGGTTGGGGGGGGGGGGGGTTGGGGGGGGGGGGGGTTGCATGAGTGCAGGCAGAGAGTTTTGGCAATTTGGGGGCATGCGGGCCAGAGCTCGCTTGTGTGGATAAGGGGTCCGAGGGAGGGAACACGTGGGTCCGTGGGAATATGGGGCTAGGCGCCATGTGTGAGGCCGTTTGAATGCCAGCAATCACTTGTGGGGTGGAAGGGTGAGGGGAGTGTCTGCAGGAGTTGGGGTAGTCGGGCACGGATCAGACTTTGCGCCGTGTGGGCAGGTGATGGGTGGGTGCCGCTCAGGGGGGCTTGCGGCCGGTAGGCGAGGGATGGTCGTCCCTTAGACTGAGTAAGGGGCAGTGCCACAGCCGTGTGTGGCCAGGCATTCGGGTGACCATGCCAGAGTGCCAGGGTCTGTGCCATGCGCGTGGGCTACCGTGTGTTGCATGTCACAGTTGAGGGTCTGCAGGGCTCGCGTGTTGGGTTCTGCTATGTCCAGGGGTTGTACTGTACATTAATGACCCCGGCCTCGCAGCTCCGAGTTCAAACGCTCCGCCGCTTGCAGAGAGGCCCCTCACTTGAATCATTTCCTCTGTGTGTGTGTGGGGGGGGGGGAGATGCTGGTGGCCGCTGCAGGAGGCCCGGCTCCTTCTAAAGGCAATCTAGAATACATGTAGCCCCCAGAGGCAAGGAATCGCCAAGCTCTGGGTGTGCATGCTAGCTCCGGCCATAGCGCGCTCACACATGGCCTTTCTACCACACAAATAAATGCATAGGCCATGCAACCATGCACAACACACCGAGATGTCTCCCATCCTCCACCCAACGGAAGCAACAGAGCCGTGCATCTGTTAAACGTACTGAGAAGAATCATTTGGTGACTTCATACCGTGTGAATATCGCCTAGATGCCGCACGTTTCTAAGCGCTGTACCTGTTTTACTTGCCATCATTGCACACCTGTGGTACTGAACGAATCATTCTAGGGCATGGGGCGAAGGGCTGAGCCCCCCTGGCCGTGTCCTGCTTACATGTCAAAATCATTGCAATTGAATGATCTGCCCAGTAAATAGTTGGACGCCCCCACCCGCCCCCCTCAATTATCAACTGCAACTATTGGAGAAGTTGCCCAGCTTTGCGATAAAGCAGCGCTCCCACCTACTATTTAGTGATTGGTTCTGTGGCCTTGTTTGTAAGCATATCCTATATTTGCAATGTAAAGGCCGTATCCTAGCTCAGTCTGTTGAGTGCATGCTGCAGACGGCGCTTCATCTTTGTGTGGTTAAAGATGAACACTAGGGTGTGTCCTAACTCTTGTCATATGGTGCAGTGAGGACCCAGGCTGAGTCCGGGTTCAGTTCGCACGGCGTGTGTTCCACTAGAGGCCGGGGTACCGCTGTGGAGGGGTCGCATCACTCGCAGAGATGCTCATTTCAGATTGAGGGCAACATGGGATGGGTTTATGGGTTGGCATAGCGATGGTCCGCTGAAAGGGATTGGGGGTGGGGTCTTGATCAGTGTTTGCGGCCGCTACTGTGGCAGCAGTGCTTAAGGGGTTCCTGTGCTTGGCCTCTGGCCCCAGTTGGGGAGAGGGTTTCCTCGTGCGTGGCTTATTGATGGGTTCAAACGCGGTGCGGGGAGCTCCCATGTTTGGTGGCGCGGGTGCGTGCGTTGGGTGTTGTGTAAGGGGATGTTTGCGGCAATGGGCAGAGTACTGCAGGCGCGTGCCCGCTGAGACAACGTGGCCTTTGGGTGTTGTGCAGGTGGCCTCCGGCTTACAGGTGTTGCCCTGGGGAGACTGCCCCTCCCCCATCTTCCCAGGACAGATGTTGCTGCAGACCAGTGGCCCCTCGTTGTGCGCGTTCCAGCACCATGCTTGCCCTTCCCCCTTGGGACCACAGATACCAGAATGCAATGGGGATTTATAGCGAATGTCGGGAAGGGAACCTTATGCTCGGGGCAATGTTCATAGAAGTGCTTGCACCAGGTTGCTGCTGTCGCTGGATGGGGGAGGGGAGGTTGTGGGTGGTGTGGGTGGCCCGTGTGGGGCAGAGCAGGGTCTGGTCGCGGGCGGAAGGGGCAGGGTCACCGGGTAGGTGCCGCTCTTGTGCGAGCCGAATGGTGCTTTGGGATCCATTGGGGGAAGCGCGCTGGTTGCCTTTTGACTGGGATTGCATGGAAGGGCCGGTGCATTCTGGGTGTTGAAGTCTTGCTTCGCGTCAGTGCACGCAGTTTTCGGTCGTCGTGTATTGCAGACGCTCCTGTTCTCCCCCACTCCTTATTCAATGGTTATGTTAGGGTGTGTCCAGCGACTCCTTTACTTAGCGTCCCCCCGCCCCCCAATCGTCACTGTCCTGCATCAAGGGTGGGCGGGGGAGGAGACGTTAAAAGTCCTGCCACTTCCTCCCCCAAATTGCAGTGTGTGCATGTCCATACAGTTTCATTCACGCCCCCAAACCGCCCCCCCCCGCCCCTCTAAGCTGAGTCATGGCGGATTAGCAGCGCTCTAGTCCAGTATTAGTGCCCTGGCCTCGCCGTATCTCGCACTTGATAGGTGTTTGTTGAAGAATTAACGCATCTGCTTCTTGGAGCTACATGGGGGTCGGGAAATGACATGAAGTAGTTGCGTTTAGTTTCAGGCAAATCGGGACACATTGCACCATTAATTCAATGACTTACCTTTGTTGTAATTCTTTGTCCACCTCCCCCTGCCCCCTGGGGTGCTGCCCCGTGGGCGCTTTGAAACAGTTGTGCTTATTGTATAACCGCTAACAAGTGACCGATAAATAGAATATCAATTTTGAATCCAGACGGGAAGCTCTTGCCTTCTAGTTCTGTTACTTCTCAGGTCTTCTGTTTGTTTTTATCGAAATCCTTGTGTTCCAGAGCCCCCCCCTCCTCCTCGTCTGATTATCTCTCTAAAGTGATTCACCACATCTGTTAGGTGGGACCCTCCTGTGTGCGTTGCCCCTTTAAGGGGATGTGTTTTCTTGATGTGTATGGCCCCTTTAAGATGGGCCATGACTTCGTCATGGCCCAAGCTAATAAAAGGAGCCCCTGCAGGCACGTGAGATAGAGCGGCTGCAGACTCCCAAAGAGGAACGACTGAGTCCGTGTCTCATTATCAATGTAGGTCCCAGGCCTACACGTGGAGGCACAGGCCTGCACGCCCAGATGCTGAGGGACCCGCGTGCCAGGATGGCAGCCGAGGTCCCCTCAGTCAGAGGCCTGGCAGGCTGTGACCCCACGCCAGGGTGCCGAGACCCATGGCACCCGGGACCATGCCGGATGTCCATGGCAGGCCCCCACCCCACACATGGTGGGCCTGCACGGCGCTAGCAGAGATAGCGCCCAGGGGCGCCTGCCGGATGACCATGGCAGGCGACCCCCAACAATGGCGACGAGGACCATGAGCCCGCGTTGCCCCCCCTGCTGCTAGGAAGTGGTGGGGGGGGAAGAAGAGTTTCCAGCCCCACCGCGGTTTCGCGTGGCCTGCGCCTTACCGCCGTGGCACTGGGCGGTGTAGGCCCGGGCTTCCCCGCAGTGAGGCATACACCCAGCAACGTTCCGCCGCAAATAAGATGGAGGTGAGGTGATCCATGGCGTGTTTCGCCCTGGCCGCGGCCCTCAGTGGTGGGGGTGCTCGTGCGGCCGGGATCGAGGCACGGTGGCACCCTGACTCCTGCGACGTTCATTTGTGCAGGGGGAGGGGACGAACACCACCCGGTGCGGTGGGACATGTTGCGAATTACTCCCCGGCATCCTGCCATACGGAGGATGAAGGGGTGTGCCCCCGGAATTGCAATGAGCGGTGTACGCCGCGAAAGGAGGGGCGAATGGCAGACCCCTGCGGCATCCGCTGGGCGGAGCCGTCGTATCGTGCCTGTGGCCCTGGTGCGCCTGCCGTTGCAGAGGCCCAGTGGCCATCCCGCCCCAGAGACTGCGGATGCTGCTCCAGTCCGGAGCAAGCAAGAGGAGAAGGAGCGGCGTCTGCCGCGAAGCAAGAGGCCGTGCTGGCCCGCCCCTGTACGGTGGGTCCTCTGTCTTCCCCCAGCCGCGAGAAGGTGGAGGACGCGCTGGCCCGCCCCGCGAAGAGGAGAAGGAGCGGCGTCTGCCGCGAAGCAAGAGGCCGTGCTGGCCCGCCCCTGTACGGTGGGTCCTCCCCAGCCGCGTCCCTCTGCGTGGAGGGTGCTCGTGCGGCCGGGGGAGAATCCAGTCTGCTGCTCCCTGCGGCGTTCGCTGTGCTGTGGGGGTGAGGTGGGGATGCCAGCCTGAAAAAAAAAAAAAAAGAAAAAACAAAAGAAAAAAAAAGGAAGCTGACGCGTGTGTGTGCTGTTCCGGCACCCCTCCTCGGGGTGCGGGGATGCCAGGCAGCGGAGAATGTCGCGCTCCAGTCTAGCACGAACAACGGGAGGTGGATTTCCCCTGCAGGTGGCAGTGCTGACTGGTGTTGTGCTACCGCCAGAGTCCCCACAGTGATCACAGGCCCGGCAGAGCTGTCGGATGCTCCAGTCGGGAGCAGGTGGATAGGAAAATACCCGTGGAAGATCCCGGGCCGCTGCGGGTGAATGCTACTGTGCTCCAGCGGGAGCAGAATGGAAATAAAATACACATACATGCTCCCTGCTGGAGCGTATTCAAGGACAGCTGATGGCCCTCTGACAAGCATGGGCCCGGTGGGGAAATAGAAGAAGAGCTCCAGTGGGAGCGGACGCCTGGAGGTGGGTTTCCCATGCAGCAACAGCATGGTTATGCGCGTTGCAGTGCTGTTGGAGCCCAAGGATGATTCTGGGCTGACAGGCGGTGTGAAGTTGGGTGCAGAGTCCAAGTCCCTGCAGAAGACCATAACTCCCATATGACGGGAAACAGCAACACCACAGCCTATCAGTCAAGAAAGATAGCTGTTTTCCCCTAAGAACTGTTCAGACATCCATACAATCTGGAGAGGACAAGAAAGGCTAACCTCAGGCATACCAGAGGGGAAGGGCAGGACGGCAAGATCTGAATTTGAGGCTATCCTTCCTCGGGTGCTGGTGCAGTCATCCTTTCCTACTACGGGGTAGGTCGGGGAGGTCGTCGGGAAGTAGATGAGCAGCAGCCCCCACAGCGATACAACCCACACCCAGACCTGAGTGAGGTGGGCAAATATGGACCACCAAATGCTTTTGGGGATTGGCTGCCTGGAGCTGTGTCCTGTTGTCAGCTCGAGGAGAGCACAACAAAGAACGCGGCCACAACAAGCGGGGGGGAAAACACCCCAGGTCGACTGAGGCAGAAATTTGACCCCGAGGCCCAATGGCAGCAATATGTCACTAAAGCGGAGCATCTCCAGCAGCGCCAGGATGGTTCTGCCACCCTCCGGCTCATCAGAATTCCACACATCGACAGTGGGATCTCCACCCTCATGCTCATTGAGGCTCTCAAGCCAGGACGTTGGAACTATCTGTGCACTGGACACCGCCCTAGCAGCGCCATCAATGAGGCGCTGCATGGGGTATGAAACATGCTGTGCTGCCGGACACTCAGAGAAAATCAGGCGTCATTGCGCGACTGCGGTGCCAGTGCTGTCCATCAAAAAAATGTTGTGCTCACGGGGCAGGAGAAAAAAAAAAAAGGCCCTCCAGCACCGGGGAAGTGGCGCAAGGTGCTATCAGGTGGCTCGAGAGGGTGGCTCCCACCACAAACCTGTGACGCCAATCCAGCCCAGAGGTGGCAGCTGGGTAAGACCTGGCACACCGTTACAGTAGTCTGAGGGGAAGGCCAACCAGCGCAGGGGTTATCGTCTCCCGGAACAGCACCGTCAAGCATAAACCACCCTGCCCACCATATCGGTGGCCCTGACTGCCCGCCACTGAAGACACCCTGGCGGCCTGTTGCTGATGACACCTTGCGCGCGATGCCGTCGAAGGGACAAGCTCAACGGGGTTTGGGGAAGATACCTGCTGGAACCCCTGAGTTCAATCGACAACTTGTGTCTGACCAAGTAACCAGGCAGCTGTGGGCCCTAAAACCAAGAATCAGTGCATCAGTCGAGAAATGGGTTGCAGCTCATCATGAGTGCTTGTGTGCCCTTCTGTGCCCCTGGAGGAAAGAGATGTGCAAGAGCGGGGGAGCATCGCCAACAAAAAGGGGTGAGTGATGCCATATCACCCAGTACTTGATCAACAGCACATGGAGCTGCCTGGATGCCCTGCAACCGGCGTCTCGCTGCTCTGCTCAGAACATCAAGGGACTAGGCCGATGTGGCCCCTGGTGCCCGCCAGGTGCGGCTTTGCCGGCCGGGAACTATGCCATCAGACTAGGCCGATGTGGCCGCTGGTGCCCGCCAGGTGCGGCTTTGCCGGCCGTGAACTATACCATCCATGGACCGGAACTCGGGAAGTGACTCCTGAATGGATGCGGATGGGAGATGGACTGGTCTAATGCTGCCTTGCGATTGTTTAAAGAGGGCTCAGTAGTATTGTGCTTTGATGCTGTGAACCTGCATAGTAGCTAGATGTTTTAAGTAGTTTCAGCAAAGAATAATAGGGTGAGGCTGTGATCCCGCAGTGGTGTGTGTGCATGTAACACCAGCCGCCAACCATGGCATCTGTTTGTGTATTTCCCGTTCCGAGCCCCAGGTTAATAAAGGGTTTTTGCGAACTGTGGTGGAACTGCCCCCATTCATCTGGCAGCTCACTTGCCACGACTGTCACCTGTTTCAGTGTGTTAGAAATGTGTTAATATATGTTAGGGTTGTAGATAGTATGTGTTAGGTCTTTAATGGTTTGAGCAGGCTGAGTATGTGGCGGTGGCCTGTCTCGTTATTTGCCTGCCCCACAAGTTTTAGACCAAAAGGTACGTCATTGTTTTTATCAGGTGGAATGCCTGTGTGTTTCAGCACTGTCTTGTTTGTTCATTATGAAAAAGGAGGAGTGTTAGGTGGGACCCTCCTGTGTGCGTTGCCCCTTTAAGGGGATGTGTTTTCTTGATGTGTATGGCCCCTTTAAGATGGGCCATGACTTTGTCATGGCCCAAGCTAATAAAAGGAGCCCCTGCAGGCACGTGAGATAGAGCGGCTGCAGACTCCCAAAGAGGAACGACTGAGTCCGTGTCTCATTATCAATGTAGGTCCCAGGCCTACACGTGGAGGCACAGGCCTGCACGCCCAGATGCTGAGGGACCCGCGTGCCAGGATGGCAGCCGAGGTCCCCTCAGTCAGAGGCCTGGCAGGCTGTGACCCCACGCCAGGGTGCCGAGACCCATGGCACCCGGGACCATGCCGGATGTCCATGGCAGGCCCCCACCCCACACATGGTGGGCCTGCACGGCGCTAGCAGAGATAGCGCCCAGGGGCGCTTGCCGGATGACCATGGCAGGCGACCCCCAACAACATCCAAATGTCTCCACCTGCCGTGTCTTGAAGTAACTGTTACTATTCAACAGAATTAAGAAAGTTGTGAGCAGTCTCACATAGGCCAGTCTCACATAGGCCAGTCTCACATTAGGCCAGTCTCACAGTAGGCCAGTCTCGGGGTCTTGATTGCCTCCCTGCTGAGTTATTCCTATTTCTGATCTGATATCCCCCTACTTGCTGGAGTCATACTCTCATTGTGGACACTTTGTTAAAGATGTAGGACCCTGCTCTCAAGCTTTGCTTATTCCTTTTCCCAATCAATTCAGAGTCCAACCTCCTCTCTAATCGTGTAGACACTTGTGTCTTACCCTGTTCATTCTCTCTCTCTCTCTCTCTCTCTCTCTCTCTCTCTCTCTCTCTCTCTCTCTCTCTCTCTCTCTCTCTCCCCCCCCCCCTCTGCCGCAGATGCTGCCCGGATCATCCTGCCGTGTATATCTGCAGTTTCCTTCTCTTTGTTCAGTTTTCTTCCCTTACTTTCCACTTTCTCCCTTTCTGGAATGTGCTCTGCCTTCGCCCTCTCTTCCACGTGCAAGATCCCCCGCACACATTTATTTATTTCCTGTTGGCATCGCGGCACTATGTCTCCTAGTTGCATATTTATAACGTGCTTAATACCCGGGTATCAAACCTGTGGTGCTTCGTGTCTTCTTGTTTCAAAGGCGAGCAGGTTGCCACTGAGCTATCCTCCCGGGACATTTGCCCATTACACATGCAATATGTGTGCAGGCCACTGCAGAGACTCTTTGTGTGAAACTCATCTCCCCCACAGCCACTAGGCGGGCATGTGTGCTTACGTGTGTGTGTGTACTGTTAGCGAGCTTGTCAGTGATAATGCTGCAACTCACTCTCAAGGTTAGTAGTTCAATTCCCAGTTTTCTCCTCCAAATCCCATAGGATCGCATGAAATCAAAGTAAGTGACACCTGCAGGTGTGTCTGGGTACTCATGCCTTGGCATTGCCACGAGAATGGATTGAGTGCACACATAGACAAACAATGATTGCAAGCTATATATATATATATATATCAAATGTTTCGGCCTATTGGCGGCGTTCCACCTAGGACCCAAAACTCAAAATGTGCTATTTCTATTGCAAGGGTGGAGAAGTATGAGTCTGACACAGTGGTGGCATGTTTGGTGGCAAAGGCTTTATTATAAAATGAAATAATAGGAAAAACCTATCTTGCCCTATTTCTATGAGTGGTTGCCCTACCTCCACAAAAACCCTAAACACTCTGTTAGGAAGTCCGTAAAAGTATAATGCCCACTGTCCTGCGTCTAAACCTATTTCCATCCCTTACACTAAACTAACTGACAAAAAAGTGGGCCTCTTCTTGATGAAGAAGGAGGCTTCTCTCGCTCTCTGGTCACAGTCCTATAAAGTTCAGTGACCCAGTTCCCAATTATGAAAGGGGGGGGGTCTCCTCCCCCTTCTTTCTTCCTCAAACTGTAGAGCCATGGCTGGTACACTATCCTGTCGGACTTGACTGTAGAATTCAGAACTCCAGCAAATATCTCTTCCTTTTGAAATGGGTTCTCAACCCTTGTTTTCAGCTTCTTTTACTCTTTCACATGGGTCCCAGATCCCTCTGGGCTGTCACTGGTTCTCCCTCAACTTGTTCTCTCTCGGGTTCTCCTCGACTCTTTCACATTGGTTCTGATCCCTCGGCACTGTCTCGTGTTCTCTCAGATCTAGGGCTGTACCGAATAGCATATTTAGTATTCGGCCGGATACCGAATAGTTTGTCAACTATTCGGCCGGAGCCGAATAGTGAGCCGAATAGTTTTTTTTTTTTAGGCACCCCTATGCAATACAATCTCGGGCCACCGGCTTTGGCCCGGTGGCCCGACAAACACAACATTATTGCGGTGAGGCCGCGGGGGTTCCCTGTGGCCCCGCGGCCTCACCGTGCTCAAGGGGTGAGGCACATTTCACAGCGAGGCCGCCGGGGTCGGCAAAGTGCCCCGGCGGCCTCATGAGTCTGGGGGGGCCGCTCCTGTAGGAGCGGCCCCCCAATGCAAAATAAACATCGGGCCACCGGCTTTGCACCGGTGGCCCGACAAACAAAACATTATTGCGGTGAGGCCGCGGGGGTTCCCTGAGGCCCCGCGGCCTCACCGTGGTGAGGGGGGTGGGGGGCACCGAGGCCGCCGGGGTCGGCAAAGTGCCCCGGCGGCCTCATGAGTCTGGGGGGGCCGCTCTTGTAGGAGCGGCCCCCCAATGCAAAATAAACGTCGGGCCACCGGCTTTGCACCGGTGGCCCGACAAACAGAACATTATTGCAGTGAGGCCACGGGGGTTCCCTGAGGCCCCGCGGCCTCACCGTGGTGAGGGGGATGGGGGGCACCGAGGCCGCCGGGGTCGGCAAAGTGCCCCGGCGGCCTCATGAGTCTGGGGGGGCCGCTCCTGTAGGAGCGGCCCCCCAATGCAAAATAAACGTCGGGCCACCGGCTTTGCACCGGTGGCCCGACAAACAGAACATTATTGCGGTGAGGCCGCGGGGGTTCCCTGAGGCCCCGCGGCCTCACCGTGGTGAGGGGGATGGGGGCACCGAGGCCGCCGGGGTCGGCAAAGTGCCCCGGCGGCCTCATGAGTCTGGGGGGGCCGCTCCTGTAGGAGCGGCCCCCCAATGCAAAATAAACGTCGGGCCACCGGCTTTGCACCGGTGGCCCGACAAACAAAACATTATTGCGGTGAGGCCGCGGGGGTTCCCTGAAGCCCCGCGGCCTCACCGTGGTGAGGGGGATGGGGGGCACCGAGGCCGCCGGGGTCGGCAAAGTGCCCCGGCGGCCTCATGAGTCTGGGGGGGCCGCTCCTGTAGGAGCGGCCCCTCAATGCAAAATAAACGTCGGGCCACCGGCTTTGCACCGGTGGCCCGACAAACAAAACATTATTGCGGTGAGGCCGCGGGGGTTCCCTGAAGCCCCGCGGCCTCACCGTGGTGAGGGGGATGGGGGCACCGAGGCCGCCGGGGTCGGCAAAGTGCCCCGGCGGCCTCATGAGTCTGGGGGGGCCGCTCCTGTAGGAGCGGCCCCTCAATGCAAAATAAACGTCGGGCCAGCGGCTTTGCACCGGTGGCCCGACAAGCAAAACATTATTGCGGTGAGGCCGCGGGGGTTCCCTGAGGCCCCGCGGCCTCACCGTGGTGAGGGGGATGGGGGGCACCGAGGCCGCCGGGGTCGGCAAAGTGCCCCGGCGGCCTCATGAGTCTGGGGGGGCCGCTCCCCCCCAATGCAAAATAAACGTCGGGCCACCGGCTTTGCACCGGTGGCCCGACAAACAGAACATTATTGCGGTGAGGCCGCGGGGGTTCCCTGAGGCCCCGCGGCCTCACCGTGATGAGGGGGTATGGGGGGGGGCGTCACTTACCTGGTGATTGGGTCCGGGTGCTGGCATAGGAAGTGAGGGACGGGAAGAACTGTTCCCTTCCCTCGCTTCCTATTTCAACACGTTAGGCTGGTTCCTCTGTGGTCAGACTGCAGAAGCCAATAGGCAAACAGCTTGTTTGGCTTCTGCAGCCTGAACACTGTCAAACATTCTATGATTGGCTGTCATCTCCCAAACAGGGAGAGGGCAGCTAATCATAGAAAGTGGACTTCGGCTTCGAGTCCCTAAACAGAAACTATTCTGCCGAAGCCGGATAGCTGTATTTCAGCCGAACTTCGGCAGAATAGGGACTCGAAGCCGAAGTTCGGTACAGCCCTACTCAGATCCCACATGGCTGTCTCAGGATCTCCTCGACTTGTTCTGTCATTCCTTTCTCTCCTGTGTGGGTCCCAGACCTCTTTTTATCCCCTCGGGGTCTCCCTGACGTGCTTTTGGCCACATACGCTTGAAAGTGTCTCTTCCTCTTGTATGGGTCCATAACTCTTGTGCCTTGCCTTTGCAGGCGTTGTCCACTTTCATATGGGTCCCAGACCCTGGTCTGTTGCTCTGTCAAACAGAACAGACTTGGTGTACTCTCCAGCCAGGTACTGTTCCACATAGGGTATGTTATACAGTTAGATCCAGCTTTTCTTTTCCCTTATATTGCTTTTGTGTCTTTAAACCAGGTTTGCTTCTGAGATTCACTTGGGTCCCAGATCCCTGTTTGCTGGTCTTCCAGGACACTCGGTTTACTCTCCTGAAAAGTGTTTACTGATGCTGTATGTCTCTTTGTATCTCTTGGGTTCCTTGACCCCTGCATTATCAACTTCCACTCGTATTGGGTTCTCGACCCTCCTTAGGTTCCCCTGGTTCGGTTCCCTGCCCCCTCATGGACCACGGCAGCACCTGTACCTTGTTTTCGGTTTCCTGCTGTGTGGCATGTTCCTCAAGCTCCTCCGAATCTCTGTGCATCCTTCCAATCCCCTGTCTCTCCTCGCACTGTCTGCTGCATTCCTGCTTCTCCTTTATTTAGTCGGGCTGCACGGATTCGCTCCACGAGGCATCTCAAGCCTTCCACTCACTTGGGTTCTCTTCTGCTTCTTGTGATCAGCTGGGTTTTTGGCAGCTCCTTCAGACGGCAGCTTCATTCCACTGTCTTCCCTGTCTACAGCTTCTTCCTGTGTTTCTCCATCTACTGCATTCAAACTTCACTCTCGGTTTCTACGGGGCAAGCTCATGTTTCTAGGCATTAGACAAAAGTGTAGGTAGATGGGGACAGTGGAAGTATGCATGAATTGTGTGTTTTGATTGAGGGGCATACACACAAGTTAGTGTGGGAGGAGGCATGATATTGATGTGCTGTTGTGGGGGGTGAAGGGATGCTGAGCGAGCTTCCCATATATGTTGTGAATACACCCTACTGTGTATTCTTTTGTCTTATTTCCCATCCCCACCGCCTGCATTATTGTTCCATGAGGATCATACAGGGGTGGAAGAGGGATGCTACTGAAGGGGGTGCCTGACACAAAATAACATTGCAGGTGAACAACCATCAACCAGCCTCGGATCTTCACCAGCACTAAGAGTTCGAAGATGGGGACCTCCTAACTGCCAGCCCTTGTCGCATCACCTGGAAGCGGCATAAATCGTGGAGCTTGAAATCCTTGCAGCTTATTATGAAAACAGCACTTGTGGTAGGATTTTCATTTTAGATCACAAATAGCGTTGCTATGAAAGAGCGCTTTTAATTCTTAAATGCTCATCTAAATTCACCAACAACCGTGTGGCATTGAGCTGCGTATTATACTGCCTATCATCATTCTGAGGCAGTCTGCATTGTGGCTATGTGTGCAACTTTCACATGGGTCCTTGTTTTCCTGGCACCACGCAGCATTTTGAAGATGGCTGCCTTCTTCTCATTTTGAGAAGGCCCCCCGGACGTCATTCTCACTCATCTCTCTCTTCTTGACAGGCTCGTTCTTCCTTAATTTGGCCTATCCGGGACCGGCAGGCTTTAGCTGGCCCCCTTTTGAAAGGCCTACAGCTAGGGCCCTGTCTTCTCCTGTCTGGTCCTGGCTGAGCTTTGTGGCCTCCCTCTTTCCCAACCCTTCATGATGCACCTGGAGTTGGGGTTCCCTATACTGGCAGTCCTGGGCTATGTGACCCTCCCCCCCCCACCCGTTCAGCAATGACATAAGTGAGGACCTGTTTCTATGCTGCCTGCACCATCTTCTGAACATCGAGTCTCTCCCAAAAACCTTATTAACTATCCTCTGAAAACATTTTCCTCTTACTGTTGTTTCTTGGACTTCACCCTACTGCCACACCCCAGTACTAACCTGCTTATATACCTGTTGACCCACAAAAAAATCATATTTTAGCTGTGTGCACATATTGATGTCCTGCTGCTGTTTTAAAATGTGTAATTTAGCAGTGCGCATAACCTGCTTCATGAGTATGTCCAGTCTGCTTGTTCCTCCACCCCCCTCAGTTCCCATTGACACTCTGTTCTGTTACTCCCTTCCGCCCTCCTCAGTCTTGTGCCCTGTCTCTCCCCACCTCTACCTACAGCTCTCCCCGCACCGCTGTGACCTCAGCCTGGTTAAGTGTACCTTACTCTTTGCAGTTCACTATGGTGCTCTCTATCTCGCCTATCTTCTCTAACTGCTTCTCTATCTCTTATCCTCCTCCCCTGACCAGGTCCGCCAGGAAGAAACTCAAGAAGGACATGCTGGGCTCTAACCTATTCCTTCGATTGCAGGCACCCATGTCTCTGCCTCTGCCAGAGAGACTCACACCGACATACACCTTGTTGTTCCCTCACCCGACCTATGGACTCTCCATATGATCGCTCTTGCCTTCCTCACCCATCAATGGTGGGACCCGCTGGGTAGTCCTTCTTGCCCTCTCCACCTCCAGGGTCATCATTAATGTCTACCGCAATGGTACCGTCATCGTACGGTGTCCTCAGCCCAACCTTCTACTCTTTGATAGGCTCCTCCCCTGCCTTTTCACCCTCCCTCTGCCTTCTGCACCAGTTCCTCCCGCAGCCCTGACGCCCTTGCCAGCTGTGCCCACCATGGCCCCCTTGCCGCATTCTAACCACCTTTCAACCTACGCCACGGTATCCTTGCTGCCACCCCACACATTGACAACCCCATCAGCCTCCTCCTCCTTGGTGAACCTGCCACCCACTAACACAGTATCTGGGCTCCCTTGCCCCCTGCGGCCCCTACTGCACTAGCTCCCTTCTCAATCACTATGGTCCTGGCTCCCTTGCCGGCATTGACTACTCTGCCCCCTTCTACCTCTGTCCCTCAGACACTCTTGTCACTTATGCGGGTGGGGGGACCACTGTAACCTGCTCCCATCTGTAAGACTTTCACCGATGGCAATCTGCTCCACATTGCCACACTTAACACTTGCTCAGCTGTCAAACACTCCTCTGACATCTGCAACCTCCTTGACCTCCTGGATCCTGATGTTCTTGCCCTCACTGAAACTGGTCCAAGGAGTTTTGACACACTTCTCCCGGAAGGTTACAAGATACTCTCTCTGCCTAGACTAAACACACCAGGTGGGGGAGTAGCACTGATCTTTTGGGAATGGATCCCTGTGTCTGTCATTCCCATGCAGACCTACACATCCTTTGAGTGCCTGGTCTGCAGGCTCCCCCTCTCTCCTAACTCCTCACTCCTGCTGGCTACCTTCTATAACCCACCTGGTCAGCCCTCCCTCTTCCTCTCAGAATGGTCTGGCCTGAACTCCTCCCTCCTTTCTTCCTCTTCTCAACTCCTCCTACTGGGTGATCTGAACATCCATCCCAACTCACCTGATTCTTCAGGACCTTTCTGCAACCTTTGCGACTCTCTCTCTCTCTCTCTTTCCATCTTACCCTCACTGCCAAAGCACAGCACTGGCCACACCTTGGATGCTCTCATCTCAACTGAAATTCCTCTATCTATCCCTCTCACTACTTCACTCTCCTGTACTGATCACTCTCTCCTCTCTTCTCACTTGAAGCTCTCCTCACCTCTCGCATCGGTAAGCCCAGCACTGTCTCCTGCCTTCAAGGTCATCTGACCCATGAAAAGAGTGTCAGTAGCTGCCTTTGCCTCCACCTACTCTGCACATTCCACTCCTGTGGCTGACTCCCACCCTGACACACCCCTCTCTCACTTTAACCTCTCAGTTTCCAACACTCTTAATATTCTTGTCCCTGTCATGAGGGTATGACTGAACCCTACCAAACGTGCAACGTTTGGTATGACTCCGAACTGGCTGCCCTTAAACGCAAGTGTAGGGCAGCCGAATAGAAAGGGGATTGCCGGGGGCATCCTCTGTCACTGGCCTGCCGCCCCATCCAAAGGCAGACGCTGAATCCTCTCCAAGAAAAGATTCTTTATTCAAGCCTGCATCTCTGTGGCATCCAATAAAATGGATGAACCTTTCAAAGTCTGTAAGGAATCGGCCAACCCTGCCGCAGTCTCCTCCTCCATTTCACCCACCTAGGCCCTTTGCTCGGCCCTGGCTGCACACTTCAACTCAAAAACACAGGATATCCTACTCTCTCTCTCTCTTCCTCACCACCTCATGCAGCAACATCTCTTGTACCACCCTTGGCCATCTCAACCCCCCCTTCTCTCTTCTCTCACTCTTATCACACCTGAGGAGGTCACTAGACAAGTCTTGTCTACGTAAGCCTCTTCCAAGCAGGTGGGACTCCTGTCCCTCCAAAACCACCAAGGACAACATTGAGTCTCTCGCCTTAGCCAACCTCTGCAACCCCTCCTTCGCCACTGGAGTTTTCCCCACTGCTCTTAAGCACTCCCTTGTGCACCCTCTCCTCAAAAAGCCTTCTGCTGAGCCTTCCATTCCGGCCAACTATAGCCCGATCTCTATCACTCCTTTTCTGGGCAAACTCCTAGAGAAATTCGCTATTTCCCAGTTTACCCTCCACATGGAATCTGTTGGCTGCTTATATGACCACCAGTTTGGCTTTAGAGCATCCAGAGCCACAGAAACTGCTCTTTTGAACACCCGTGAAGATCTGATCTCAAATCTTGATATTAACTGTCCCTCTGTCCTCATTCTACTTGACCTCTCCCCTGCCTTCGATACGGTGAACCACAACACCCTCATCGCACACCTCTGTGATATCCTGGGCATCACTGATCAGGCCCTGGCGTGGCAATTCTCCTTTCTCTCAGACAGCCCATCCCAAGTGGAACTAAGGCCTTTTATCTCTTCCCTATCACTCTCTCTACTTGCAGTGTTCCCCAGGAACCTAACCTACCCCCCCCTTGTTTTTCAAAGGCAACAATGCAGCTCCCTGGCCTATATGATAGCCAGCTTCACATTCAACTTTTAGCGTTACGTGGATGACACGCAGCTCTCTTTCAGGCTACCGTTGGCCTCTTCCTCACTCATACCTGACTGTAAGACAGATTGTCCTCATCGGGTCCCCTGCTCCTGCCTCCCTTGGCCCTGCGCTTCCACCTACCAACGAGGCAAAAAACCTGGGGGTCATCTTCGACTCCACTCTCTCCTTCACGTCTCACATCGCTACCAGCTGCACCTTCTCAGAAGTATTCTACCTTTTCTCACCTTCCCCCAGAAGCTCACCATCTCCAGAGCCCTGGTCCTCTCTAGGCTTGACTACTGCTACAGCCTCTTTCACAACCTGCCCTCTTCTACTCTCCGTCCTCTTCAACTCATCCGGAAACAGAACTGCAAGACTTACCCTTGGCCTCAAGCCCAGGGACCTCATCTCGCCGGTGCTAAAATCCCTTCACTGGCTCCCCGTGGCTGCAAGGATTAAGTTCAAGACCCTTTGCATTGTCCACAAGGCTTTCTGGGGCCTGGGCCACTCTATATGCAACCTTCTCTTCCTAAATACTCTCCTTCCCGAGCCCTCTGCTCGTCTTCCTCCAACTGCGGGTGAGCCATTTCTCCAAGCAGAGACTTGGGGGTGAGAACTTTATCCTCTGCAGGTGCCTCCTCTGGAACAGCCCCCCTGCCTATCTCCGTCTTGAGCCGGATCACCTTAAGTTCTGGAAACTCCTCAAGACTTTCCTCTTCTCCTCCCCCTCCTCTCTCCCCCTCCCCTGATAACCACCTCTTTCTGCTCTCTCGCTCTATCTCCTCTACTTCTGCTCAGTTTCGCTGCCTGGCTGCCTGGTGCACCTTCAGAGCGTCACAAGTCCCAAGCTTTCCTCGCCAGTCTCCTGCACTTGCCCCCTGGCCTTGCACTTGCCACAGCACTACTGCACTTCAGTTACGACCCATGAGAGTGGTGTCTCTCTGGCACACTTTACCCTATTGCCCCGCCTAAGCACTTCTTTTTCTGTTCACCTGCATAATATAAATTTACCATGCCTAGTAATATCATTTGTCTTGTCATCCCTATGTCTCCCCCTCCCATGCATAGTTGCGCTTTGAAACACTGCGTGTAAGTGTATGATAAATAATCAATCAATCAACAGGGTGTATTTCACCTCAGGGTTCTGCTGGCACCATCGATAAGTTGAGCTTTGCTCTCTGTCTTTGAGATTTCCCTTTGCACCCCACACTGGGATATATCCCAGCTGCTGGCAGTTATCCATCTACAGTTCCTTGTGACTCTACCTTTCTAGCCTGGGAGTCCTTCGCGATGTCTCTCTTGCGGTAAAACATGTTTTGTGCGCTCGAGTTGGTTAGTAGTACCGCTGTTACCCTAGTAGTAACTGGAAATATTAACATTACTTTAAAATCATTTCTCTTCTATGTGCTGCTCCTCAGAGCTAAACTGCAGCTTCATTAATACAATACTTTTTTGTGATAATTATATTACAAGTGCCTATAAATGCAATATACAGTGTAAGTATCCTGGCTGTGTAAATCACTAACCTGTGGCTCTAGTCTACAAAATGTGTAAGTACATTAACTGTGCCCTTATTCTGCTAAATTAAGTTAAAGAATGTTTTTTTGATGAATTAATGATCATTGTTGCAGAGCATATTTCCAATCACTGTCTAATGTCCTTTCTCTTTGGTTTTAGCTCCAGTTGATTGGTCATTAAGATGGCTCTGGAAACAACACTGTTGGTGTTCCTCCTGCTGGGGGCGTTCTCCGGCACCTTCTCCCAAACACACTGCAAACCCCCTGCTGGAGAGAGTCGTCCTCAGACATTCCAGCGACAGCATTACGACAATCCGAAGACAAACCACGGAAACAATTACTGCGGTGCAATGATGCACAAAAGGTGTATGACAAACCAAGACCCCCCGAAGACAAAGTGCAAAGAGACCAATACGTTTGTCCACGCCCCCAAGAAAACCATCCAATCGGTGTGCAGCAATGGCGGCACACCTTACAAAAATAGCGCTAACCTGAGAGTAAGTAATGCGCCTTTCAGTGTCACGACCTGCAAGATCAAAGGCAATTCTGGGACCCACCCATGCGAGTACAAAGCGAACTCTGACACCAGGAAAATCGTCATTGGGTGTGAAAATGGAGTGCCTACGCACTATGATGAAGGCATAATTGTGCCAAAATAAAGCAGATGATTAACACCTGTTCCTGTTACTCTCTCTTTTCTCAACAAAACCATGTAATTTTCGGGAAAATGCAGAGCCATCCATAATATGTATTTTATGTTGCAGCCGGTTGGCTTTCATTGCACTAAAAAGATCAGCATTTGGATGAGGCCTGGTAAACGCTTGTACTATTCTGCAGTATGTTTGGACTTGTCTTGTTGATGCAATAAATTCTCATCCTACAAGACGCACCTCTCAACAAAGTTCACTATTTTGTGTAGTGGCCGCCGGGGCAGATCATCCACAATGGGCGATTTTTCCCGCGAACATCGGCTATTATGCGCCAGCCAAAACCCACTAGTAAAAACGCTGAGTGCTCCTACAGCTGCAGCTGAGTGTAAACTCCTGGGATGGCTTAACTGGGAAATAGTTCCAGTTTCTGGGTGAGTATCCCTAATGGGTCATATAAGGCTGGGGGGCATTTTGCTGCAACCACCTGAGCAAGCCCGGTTGGGCTGGTTTTAACTGTCAAAGTGAAATATGGTTTTCCTTTGACAGTTTCAGTTCCCTGTGTGCATGCAAGGTGCGGTGGAGGGGGCGTTTTGCTTTCCCAACCTTGCACACCTGATTGATGAAGCAGGCGGGGGAACTGTAGGCCTAAATGTGCATAGGGAGTTCTACTGCACCTCCCCCACAAATTTAGGTCTCACTGGGTGGCCTTAAGAAGGCGCTCTGGCACCACTGCACTATTCCCTCCCGAATCAGGAAGCTCTCTGCTTCTTGGTTCCTGATACATGCAGGACTGGAGCTGTATGGCCCTCGTGGCATGCAGAATCCAGGCCGGGGCTACAGATAAGAAAAGAAATGTAATTAAGTATACATGTTTGGATATATGTATACATGCATGTGCACAAGCACGAGTTTATATCTGTATGTGTGTGTGAGTGAATGAGATAGTGCCAACATCCTAAAGGAACAAGCTAATAATCACAGTACTATCTGAGAGGGCACAAGCTAATACTCACAATACTATCCTAAAGGGACACTCTAATAATCACAAGACTATCCGAGAGGGAACAAGCTAATAATCACAGTACTATCCGAGAGGCACAAGCTAATAATCACAGTACTATCCGAGAGGCACAAGCTAATAATCACAGTACTATCCGAGAGGCACAAGCTAATAATCAGTCTTATCCTAGAGGGCATAAGCTAATAATCACAGTGCTATCCTAAAGGAACAAGCTAATAATCACAGTGCTATCCTAAAGGAACAAGCTAATAATCACAGTCTTATCCTAGAGGGCACATGCAGGACTGGAGCTGTATGGCCCTCGTGGCAGGCAGAATCCAGACCGGGGCTACAGATAAGAAAAGAAATGTAATTAAGTATACATGTTTGGATGTATGTATACATGCATGTGCACAAGCACGAGTTTATATCTGTATGTGTGTGTGAGTGAATGAGATAGTGCCAACATGGTAAGTGTTATTACATAGCTAGGCTTGCCAGCATTGGTGGTACCTGTATGGCCATAGGTTCACGCTGTGGCATGAAATTTGTTTACTTGGATTCAAAGATCAAGCAAACATAAGTGTCTTACATCAGTATATGTTTTACTACAAAGGGACATTGTTTAAATCACAAATGTATTCTAAATTTCATCAATTTTACTTGATGTGGTTACAAGTATATACATTTCATATTACTAGTGTCCACTTTCACACAGCCACACTTTTACAATAAAGAGGTATATTTCAAAACACACATTCTGTAATTAACCACATTAATTCTTCTTGATGTTATTGTCAGTCTCTATTTTTCCATTGCTAGAGTCAACCAACAACATTAATTCAGCTTAATGTCGTTAGTTGTATCTAATTTTCATATTTCTAGTGCCGACACATGTTTCAATCCATTTTCGTCTTATTCAACGCTAAATAGATTAGCCTTGTGTCACACTGAAAAAGTATTGTGAAGATTAGCCACTCGTCATACTTAGAAAGAATTGTGAAGATTAGCCACTCGTCATACTTAGAAAGAATTGTGGGACTTGAGTATGTTACATGGGAATACTGGCATATTTGTGTGCAGCCAGCAGGGACATGTCTGGCACAGCCAGCATGAACACAATTTGTATTGGCATATATGGGGGGACAATGCATTATGGAAATGCATTGGGAAATGCCCATGTGCACTTTTAGTGACTTGAATCAGTTGCAATTTGTAATGTCACTGTTATGAAGACGCAGGAGGTGACAGGTAAGGTTCAAAGGAAGTATTTATAATAGCTAATAAATGGGAAAAGACCCCCAGCAAATGCAGAGGTTCCCTTCCTCTCTGTAACTTCTCCAACTGACATAAATAGAACACAAATAAGAAACACAGCAAGCAAGGTTCTATGACATCATATAGAATATGGTGCATCAGAGAGCTCTCTCTACATGCATTTAGTACAGGCAGGCTACCTGCTACTTGGGAAAAGCATCACAACAGTTACCCTGCAAAACTGATTGCAGACAGTGTGGCTTTTGACCTAATGTTTCACATAAAGTGTGCTAAAAAATGCACCACTTTAACCTATTGCATTAAAACATTTTTCCCCCACCTTAAAAAAAAACTTTTGGTTAGTTTGGGCTCTCTCGCTAGGTTTGCACTCTCTCCCCTCCCCCCCACCCACCCCTCATATTCGTGGGAAACATTTACGCCGTCAATTAAAAAAATAAATTGGTGGCCACAGTTTCAATTGGAAGCTTCAGCAGTTCATCAGTGCAGTCTTGTCTTTATAAGATCTGCATCCCTTGATAACAATATACACTTGAATTTGTTTTCCCCTCTGTGGCACGATGCCAATGCTAACTGGGCAAATGATATATGCTAACTGGGCAAATGATATATTCCTATGACACAACCGATATATGCTATCGTGTACATCACACATTAAGGATCATAGTGTCGACCTAGTGCAGGCTTTTTGCAAAACATTAACTTGCATGTGATAAGAAGCTCTTCCTGCCTTAACAATTCATCCTCACACAATTAAATAGTTTAATTTTATCACCAGGAGTAGTGAACAGAAAGCTGCTTCAAGTGCCACGCGTGGGTTCATGAGTGTGCAAACACATACTGTGCCTTGTATCCAGCTTCCCTCTACAATGGATGCATGCTTTTCCATACTTGGCGGATGTGGGGGGGTAGAGAGGGGTTGGTGGTGAAGAGGGAGGGATCGAGCCGCCATTGGTGGGATTCTATTCACATGTGTCTTCGTCCTCTTTTTGACACGTGCACTTACTATACCCGTTGGTGTCATGGCAGCACTGAGGTGGGACCGCGCCTGATTTGCATATGGCCTTTCCCCTTTCTGTAATGGGTTGGTAGGCCAAGAACAATGGTCTGGAGGGTTGCCCAGAGCAATGCTAGAGGTTAGGATTGATTCTAAACCTTCGGGCCATCACCTCTTTATTTTTGACATGGCAGCAATGTGCCTGCCCTTCCCTGTTTTATGCAGGTCAGTGGTACAAGTGTACCATGTTTCTGTCATTTGATTGCCACTCAGGTGTGAAGGCACGTACATCTCAGTTTTAAATTGAATACATTTACATGCCTTTGTGGATGCAACCTGCACTTGCATAAGCCCAAAGGTTTCATAGAAATGCTTTGATTTTGAAGTGTGAATGGCATGTAGATGCGCCCACTGTCCGGGGTCCACACGGCCTACACTTTTCACCTAACCTGAGACTGGGCAATCGGCTTCCACCCCAGCCCCCTATTTCCTGGTTGCTCGTAGATCCCTTGCTGCCAAATTGCCTGCTTTTCCCTGTTGTTAGCGCCCTTGTATCTCTGCTTCCCTCACTGCGTACTTCCCCCGCACCCTATGAGCTCCCTTGTATCTCTGCTTCCCTCACTACGTAATCCCCCATATGATTTGTAAAGCATTATGTTGCTTCCCAAAGCTCACTCCACACTTAATAAACAACCCTAATGATAATAATAGAAACTGAAAACATCCTTGCACAACATGAGTCAACAATTGTGATTAATGAAAAATGGGTATTATCGGCCTTCAGTCCATACTTGCAGGTAATAAAATGGCCTTGCAAGATGTTATTAACTTTTAATTGTTGGTTAATGGAAGGTTGCTTTGGTCTATGAGCATCCATTTGGAAGCAATACATCTGCCATCTATAGGGCCCCAGCTTTCCTATCCTATGAAACACATGTTTACATCAGCTAGGCAGATAGCTAAACTGCATCAGAGGCCCATGTGTGTTGCTCCATGATAAAGAACAGCACTCATTTTGCAGCTAGGTGAAAGATGACAGTCTGCAACTTTAGCATTTGTCTATAGTCGGCTTAATGTCCAGACTCACATTAGCATCCTGGCGGGGGTTTCTGCCAATCAGGTGACTAGGAACGCCGGCTTGAACCGTCGGTGCAAGCACGCATTCCATGCCGCCTGACAGCTAGCTCCCCCCGCTGTCATCTCCCCACACCCCACCTTCCATCCCCGTTTTATTTAATTTTTCCATGACGGCCATCTTTGTAAAGGATTTTCCTTCCTGCAACAGGACGCATGCAGCATCCCATTGAAGAAAGGAAAATCATTTTTATTGTTTAGCACCCTGGACTACCGCTTTGGTAACCCGCGGTGCTAATGGCCTTAACACCAGATCTGGCACTCCGGATTAACGCTACAGTGAAAACTGAGGAAACATAGTAACATTCTGAACTGTATGTATGGGATTTAAAGAACTCAAACATAGCTGGGAATGAACAAAGTGCTATTCATAGAGGATGAATCCGTGGGGTAGGTAATAGGATGGATGCAGGGAGAGCGCAGATAGATGGTAGGGGTAGGAGGAGAAGAGGAGGGGAAGCTCTGGAGCAGGGGAAGTTATGCTTAGTAATCAGCGAGTGGCAAGACGCTGTATGAAGAGTATCGTCTTCTCTTCTTAAAATGTAAGATGGAGTAAGCCAGTCTTATCTTTGCTGGTAACCTGTAACCAAGAGACAACGTCCGTAGCAGAAAAAGGTATGTTTCCTGGTTGTGTCCATCTTGCAGCTCTTTGTTTCCAGCCGGGCAAAGCGGTGGCTTCTGGTGGCGCTGGTGCATCAACCTCCTGAGATGGTGAGTTTCTCGGCTAGCAACAGTGGTGTTTTGGCTGTGACTGCTTTGTGCATGATGCAGGCATTCTTGAACAAACATGGTAAGTGCTTGTAAGGGTAGGCAATGCAGCTCCTTGAGGATGGTTTGATTGGGCCAGGTTTCTTATTCCTGTGATGAGGCTTGCTGGAATGTGCTGGAGGGCTTTGAGAGAAGCCAACATGCCATCTGGGACTCCTGAGAGTAGGGTGTTGCCCGTGTCCTGGTTGCTCGTGTCCATGGCATGGACAACTGCTCATTAACTCTGGATAGGGATGAAAGGCTTGGCTTTGAGAAGGAGCACAAGACAGAACTATGTTGTGTGGATCTTCTAATTGATGGGTGCATTTAACAAGACGTCATTGACAATGATAACAATTAGAGATTATGCAAAGGATGAGACTCGAGAAGGCAGAAAACAAAACTCTCATGATGCAGTTTTTTTTATAATTTAAAATTACAGCTCTTGGCTGGTTGGGATTTCCATAAAAAAATAAAACACAAGTGGCAGCAGATGGTGAGGAAAGAGGTGTCAGTGCGTCCAGCTCCTTCTGTACGTCTAGGCAGTCTCAGGGGAGCCATCTTACTGCAACAGGCATGAGACGATTGGTAAATAAATGGGGCTGTGAAGGATTGCCAGCGCCAGGGCTCTTATCATCTGGCTTAAGCAGCACCATCCGTGCCTGAAAGGGCAGCAGCCTGCAAGCACCCGTGTGGACTCTGACAAACATGGAACAGTGGGCAAACGTGAGGCCGGCACTTTCCTTAAACATCGGTTGAATATGCCCTTCCCAGGCCTTGCATAAGCCTGCCAGTCTGTACTATGTAGAGTAACCGCCCGACAACCCAAAAATACCAAACTCTCTAGTGAAAAAAGCCCAGTGCACCCTTTTGTGAGACGAACAAGACCTTTATTTTGTATACAAAAAGGAAAAGGCGACAGGCTGTAGAGCTCTCTTCTTCAAAGCAAACCGCATGTTATAACTGCGAGAATCGTCATTCATGACACATATACAATATACAGGGTCCAGCCCCAAACATCATTGACTGCTACCTATTTACATACTACTAATCACATACAGACCCCTAGTTCTTTGGTCTCGCCTTCTCTGACTCCGTCTTCACACGTGGGTGACGGTCTCTTCACCTTGTATCACTAAAAATGATTGGGTGGGTTTCTGAAAACACTTTCCTGCTTTAAGACCTAATCACGTGTTGTGCACCTGGCTGTCAACATGAGCCTAAATATCTGCTTGTGTTTTGGCAGCTCAAGACCTTTGCCTATTTCCCATGGGTTCGTCCTTCACGACCAGCCGCAACCCTTATTCTTGTTGGGCCGCTCGCATTCCTTTCTAATTTTGCAGAAGCTCAAACGGGACGTATTCATGTGTGTATGTGTTCCCTACTTCACCTGGGGTGGGGGACGAATATTCACCCACAAAGCCTTGTTTCGTGCTTCCAACAGAGCCTGCGAGGATTAAGGCCTACCTTTGGGTATAGTGTCATATGTCCATTCTATATACATATTGTGCACGTGCAATCTATTCACCTAGCATTCTATAAAGCTTGTTGGTTATTTGCCTTTTAAAGTCCTATAATAAGTGTGACCTGTGCCATTCACCTATACCACAAGTCTCCCTCCTCCACCCACTTATGTGGATTTCCCACGTATTAGTACACCTTTCACAATCAAAATCGTTTGGGAGGGACTGGGATCTGAACGTGCATCTCAACAGTCCAACCTTTAGGAAATTATTTATTAACTAACCCCACCTTCTCTCTCTCTCCCTATCTGCTTCATCCTTATGGACCCACACACTACATACATGGTGCAAGCTTTACCCATCCCGGGCATACTTCTCTGGAGTGCATGTGAGATAAATACACCCTTCATCACCCACTAAATCAATCCAATTCTCCCTGTAATTCTCCAGGTCTGGTGGGGGAGAAGTCAGGGTACCCGGGGGATGTATTGGTCATTCAATTCTGACCAAACATGGCTTACTTGGGTTCTACGTCTGAACTTGCCTGTTCTGTGTACCTGGGAGAGCCATTCCTACCCAGATACAAACCATCATCTTTGAACTCTTTGAGTTTTGGTACAGCTTTGAAGCATCATTTGGCATGTACAAAATGACACCAACAGGAGCACCACGATTGGGACAAATAACACCAATGCAACAGCCATGTTGGTGCCTATGAAAATAACCTATAGAACTAGTCTTCAGCATGGGACCCTGCCTCGACTTCCATGCCATTTTCAACTTGTGCAGGGCCCCCTCAGCAACCCAATTTCTGCATCATTCGGGAGGGGCAGGGTGTATGTACATCAAGACAGTCCAATTTATTTACATATACCCCACCCCCTCAATGCCATCAGAAGATCCAGGACGTACCAGTTCTGCAGTGTCATTAACCGGATCGCCCTCAATTTGCTCTTGATAGCATTCAGGCCAGTATCATTTGTCAGCTGGATCATCTTCCATCTCATGATCTGCAGCCATTTTCTGCAGCCTCTATTCCTGCCATCAGAAGGGAAGTGATGAACACCTCTCTCTTGGTGTACAGGCCATATTTATCTGGAATTGCTTTAAGCAGTTTGGACGGATCTTCGGACAAGTAATTCGACCGCTTCTTCCAGATCTTCAGTGAGCACTTCCTCCTCTTTATCCGCAGGGGTTGGGTCAGAACTTGATTCTGTTGCTGCATATCAGGCTTAGATGAAACTTAGATGAGTTTCAGGCACCACAGGAATAGCTGAGTGCAATGTTGTTAGTGCACAGGTGCCTGGCCAGGATGATGGGAGCTGCAGATATGCTTGCTGGCTGCACATCCAGTAGAGATCCATAAGGGCTGCTGTTCCTCTTGCGAGATCTGGAATGAACAGTGTTTTATGGCATTTGGTTTGCATGCCCCCGGAACTGTTCCGTGCTCTCAGAAACAAAACTCATATTATTCCACTGCTTGAATCTTCACTAGAACTTCTTGTGTCTCAATCCATGTCAATTTTGAAACATATGTGGCCCATATTGGGAAACAGTTATGGATATTCCATATCACTTAATCTCTGAACCCTGCTGACCCCTCCTACTGCGCAGCTCACCACTGCATGTTCCCGACTGTTTGAAACAAACACTCCATCCAATTTTAGCAAGAGTCGCGGCTTACATTGAGGGGTGCTATCTTCTTTGGCATATTGTTCTTCATCCATGTCCATTCATACAACTTGTGCCCCTGGAATAGACTGCAAACCCAACACAGTGCCAGATGAACTAAACACTGGGCTTCCAAGGATGACATTTCCTAGGGTGCTAACATTTTGGGCACCCCTGATGCGTCGGGGATGAGGGAGCAGACATAGCTCCCGTTACACCTCTGTATCACCACCAAGCTCATGTGGCTGTAGCACAGGTTACTTAATTCTGGATGGTGTACATCAGACATTGTATCAAGAACTACTCCTTTGTACTGAGCATACTCATGTTCTTCAACCAATCCCCTTTTAAACTGCAACTTTAATTGCCATAATACTGTGTCCTGTATGTGTGTGTTCTTTTAAAATTCACTACAGTGGTGATAAAATCACCAGTAGGTGTTGTGACTATTTCCACATCCCAATGTACTACACCGCCCCCTTATATGCCTTAACCATATAAACTCACTTGACAAATATAAAAATATACCAGACTGAAATACTTAGCCAAGATAAAAAAATACTGTAACACAGCGAGACCTAAAAAAACAACAAGACTGTACTGAAAGCAGAACAATTAAACAGTGTATTATCAATGGAAAATATCATTTGTGTTTGAATGTACACAATTACTAGAATAAGTGTATTAATACCATACTACACACATATACATAGAAATGTATTGAATCGACAACTCAGTAATAGAAGTTTAAAAACCCAACTATAACAATGAAGAAGTGGTCATAAAATGTGTTTCCTTCTTTGTATCTGTATTCACAAAACACTTTCAGGTAATATACTCATAGAAGGAGGTGGTGCATGGGGTGCTTTCGGGACATCAGAAAGATATATCCAATACTGCAGTTCCTTCTCCTTGACCGCAAGTCGAGTGGCATACACTACCGTATAAGGTCCATTATAGCGTGGCTCACTCCACCTGCAAACAACATTTCTGACAAACACTACATCATCTTTTTGCAGCTAGAGTGGTGGCGGTCTTGCAAATCCTGGTGCAGCGCTGTTGTCCTCCTCCGCTCGTCGTGGTGCAATCTGTCAAGAAAGACATTTTGGTAATTCTATCAGACATGATTTGAACTCCTCTCCTAGAATTGATGCAGCCCTGTGAGCATCAGATGCCCTACACACAGGGGATAGTGTCATGTGCGCATCGCCCCGTCACTATCTTGTGAGGGGAGAGGTGATGGTCCTTACAGGGCTGGGTCCTTAAACTGAAAATGGCCAAAGATAAGCAATGGACCCAATTTTTCTAAGTGTGGCACACAGTTAAGACAGCTTATCCTTCAAGAGGCTGTTCATGTTTTCAACACACTGTTGGCCTGGGGATGGTAAGTGGAACACATCTTGTGTTTAATCCCCTAAAAAGCTGCAATTTCTTTAAACAGCTAATTGAATAAGTGGGAGCCATTGTCACTTTTATGAGTTTCGCACACTTCCCATCAGGGAAACACTTCTCTGACCAAAAAATGTAGCTGCCTATTTGGCATCAGTATGTGCGTATGGACCTGCCTCAATAGAATGGGAGAAAGGACACACCACAACTATGAGATAGAGGAAGGTATTACACCGCTCTTCCTTATCTGAAAAATGAATGTGGAGATCTTAAAATGGGCTCATTGGATGTGGCAGTGTGCCACTCAATGTCCTTAGGGTGTGTCCAGTGTTGTATGTCTGACAAATCAAACAGTTAGATGTAAACATTTAGTAGTTCCTGTATATTTGGCACATACTAATTCTCCTGTATATCGGAAGTGATATACTGCTTAGATACATGTGAGGGGTAGTGGAACTGATCAAATGCTACTAAAACCAATTCCTAGGGCATGGCCACTTTCCATGTGCTATCCTGTCTCCATACTAGGCCCATATGAGACTGCATAACCCCTCCTTTGTCACAGTAACCTTTCACTCTGAGATGCTTGGGCCTGTAATTCAATAACATCAGTAATGGGTAACACAGTATGCAGAACTTTTATAATTGCATACCAACAAGTGTTGGGTGTTAAGGGATATCTGCCACTGGTAAATTTGCAGCCAATTTCATGGCCGTGTCTGGGGCTTCATTGCTAAGAAAAATGAAGTCCCTGCCATTAGTATGGGCGGCACACTTGACGATTGCAGCAAGTGTTGGCAGTGTGAGAGAATGGATCAGTCTATCTAAGAGGGCTGCATTCTGTACTGGGGATTCATCAGCTCTCCGAAAATCCTCTTCTCTTCCATCTCGACAATCCGAAATGCACAGTTGTCGTCATGCCAAGTTCGAATAAATCATTACTCGGCATCCGTGTGCTGTCTCTAGCGCTTCATTCAGAGCAATCAGTTATGCTGCCTGGGCAAAGTAATGCCCCCGGTAGCCTCCGTTGGGCGAAAACCCTGTACTCTCCATTAATCACTCGGACCACTGATGCCACAATATGTCGCTGGCCAGTCTCCTGATCAACAGTCTGAGCCGTCAACAAAAAACACCTCTGCATCATGTACGGCATAATCACGCGCTTTAGGAATGTCCTCATCCGGTCCTTCATGCGTGACAAAGTCATGAATGTCAGCATCTTCAAAAGGTGACAGGGTTCACTGTCTTACAGCAAACAATGTGAATAGATGGGCTAGTCATGATAACTTCATATGGTAAGGCCCTCTGTGGAGTTAATGTGGACTTGGACCTGTCCAGTATCGCAAATACTGCGTGTTCTTTGTACAGTCACTGAGCGCCCATGACAATTGTGGCTGACTTCTCAATAGCAAACATTTGCTGCAGCTAACACTTGTTCACAGAGAAACTGTCCTTGCATGACAGAATCTAACATACCACTATAATAAGCCAAATGTTTATGGCCCACAGAGCTGGGTTGTGTCAGTACTGCCATCATCATTTGGCCGTCTGTGTGAAAAAAGGTAAATCTCTTTAGTGTAATCATGGGTTGACAAAACGGGGACAGTAGAAATATTTTTTAATTCCCGAAAACTGGTGAACATCTCATCAGTCCAAATAACAGTATTATTTTGTTTGTTAGGCTGTGCATTCTCATGTCACTCTCTTACCGTTGACTGAAATCAATTTCCCTAAATACAACACCAGCTGACAATACTGCAGCTTCACTCTATCCACCTTGTATCCTGTGTCAGACAACAACTGCAATAATATGATGCAATCTTCCGTACACTGTTGCTTAGTGTTGCTACACACCAACAAGTCATCCACATATTGAATGATGGTACTGGGCACTTGAATATTATCCAAATCATCGTGCAGAACCCTGTTAAAAATACTGGGGGACGCACAGTACCCCTGTGGGAGCCTAGAATGTTGGAATCGCCTCCCGGCAAATGTGAACGCAGTGAGATATTGTGAATCAGGATGTATTGAGAGGGAGAAGAAGGTGTTCATCAGGTCCACGACAGTGAAGTGTGTAGCCGCCATGGGTATCTTGCACAATATTGTGGCAGGATTAGATACCACAGGAAATTCTGCCTGTACCACATCCTTAAGGGGGCATGAATCCTGGATGGTTCTTCAACTTGCCCCCTCTTCAGTTTCTTTACATGGTAAATAGCCGTATTGCATGGAGAATTGGATGGGACTATAATGCTCTGGAGTAAAAGGGCCTTGATATGTCATAAATATTTGGAGGGCTCCTGCCAATACTGATTGGCCACCTGCAGTACTGCACTGAGAAGTACTTTGATCCCATGAATAAACAAATTAGGGGTGACTGGTATTCCCCTCACTACTGCTTAATTTTCGAAAGAGTGTATGATCAACATGACCCTCACATAACAAATACTGGAGGTCGAACACACCACACCCCTGAGTTTACTTAAAATATTTCTGCTCAGCAGATTGATGGGGTTACAGGGGAAAACAACAAACAGGGCCCTTATCACTCTGTCATCTATTTTAATGGTAATTCAAATGTAAAAGGAACAAATTGTACTGCCCCAGAAACACCCTGCATGTCCATTACCTCACTTGACAAAGGGGATCCTTCCTCACTAATGCATTAATTTGTTGCACCTGTATCCTCCATGAAAAATAATGGTTTATTGCATCCATGGCCACCGAGGGTTCCACTTCTGAGTTGGCAGTGACTGATCGAACTGGGCACGCTAAAGACCTCTGTGGGCTGTCCTAGTCGCTATATGTGTTTGTTCCTGGAAACATGAATGGGTTTCCTCCAACAATAGTGGCCCCTTGGTAGTGTGTCACTGTGCCATTGGGTACTGTGTTACTAACACCGCCCGGATGAACTCAGCCAACCTGCCAGGCCCAGCCCAACCCACGAGGCTGACCAGTGACGTTCTCCAGCCACGGCCAACCACATCTCAGCAGCACCTATAGTTAGTCATCGCCACCCAATCCCATCGAACTTTTGCCCCCTATAGCATGTAGGTTCTTATGGCGTTTTTTGTAAATAAAAACGCCCGTCTTTGCTATTGTCAGACAGAGCGCTCTTGGAGTTTGCAGAGTTCTTTGCATGCCATATTCTGATTGATAAACTCCCATTTAAGCTCACCCGCACTCTGTCTTGGCCTTATTCCCGACTTGGGAGAGTCCTTCATTGTCTCTCATTGCGGGGAGGATGGTGCTGGCTGGGGACGCTTGCCTTCACTAACCCCCGCTTGGGGCTGGTCTGAGGGTTTTCTCTGCCTCTCGTTTGGTTTATTAGAGGGAGGAGTATTTTTAGGCCCCCCCATTTCTAGGTCCAAAATGAGGGTATTCTTCACCTCTGCCACCTTGGCAGCAGCGGGGGTGTTGGATTGTTTGCCATTTTTGGGAGAATTTTTGTTTTCCACTGGCTTTTGGACTTCATAGATTCGGGTAGCCTGTTCAATTACCCAATCCAGGGTCCTTTCATCACGGAAGTCTCTAATTAGTTGTGTCATGATGTACTTAGGGAGGGCATGAAAATAAGTATTAATAAACTCCCTACTATTTGTTCACACCCGTCTAGAGGTCTGGGCAAATGTCTGCTTCAATTCTTGCACAAACTCTCTCGGTGCCTGATCCTCTCCCCACTGCAGGTTGTAGGCCGCCTTGCGAGCATCCTAGGCGTTCCTGTGCACGGAGAAGTGTTTCAAGATGGCCGCCTTGTAGGTAGACCGTCTTAAATGATTTTGATTCTCCAGCTCAGCAAAGAAGCTGGAGTATTCCGGGGAGAATGTCCACTTGACAAACTCCAGGGAATTATGGTAATTTTTTATGCCAAATGACGTCATCATCTGGTCATGCAGCTCCAGATGCTCCCAGACTGGGTACTTGGCATTTTTGTGGTAGGGAGTAATGATGTTTCTGATGGCTTTTATTTGCAGAATGGGGTCTTCTGCCAGAGCTTTCTTTTGTTTGGCAGCCTTCTTGTTCCCCTGCACCTGAGCCCACTCGCCTTCAGAGTCAGAGCTGCTACTATTTGTGGTCCAGTCCCTATTCTCTAGGCGCTCCCTGATTTTTTGAGACTGGTAGTCTCTCCCAGAATGACGGGGTCTAGTCTTTTTGCACATGGGAGTACTCATCTGACTCCTCCCTTCTTCCGGGGGTGGTGGAGAACTCCCCCCACCTCCCTGAATGGGTGGAGGTTTTCAAGATGCTCTTTTGAGGCCTGAACTGAACTCTGATTCTTCTTTATCCGCAGAGTGGACCAGATGGTCCCGTTGTAACCTGCGTCTCTGCCAGTCTAACTCCCTGATTTTCTCTTCAGAGGAGTCCTCCTGGTCAGATGTTTTCGCCAAAAATATTTTTAAACCTAAGCAAAGAGGCGCATCCATGAATATCTGATGGGCGCTGGCCTTCCGGCTCAGTCCTGCTAGGCATCATTGAGGCCAGCTGCCTCATATTCCCCTGGTCTTGTGAACTCATAGGCATGACGTTAGCAGCACCTTGCGCATATAAGGTGGTGAGCTGGCTTGAGGCCCCTGGTACAGAGGACATCACACTGTGATCAGGGGTTGCCCTTCCATTCCCTAACTGTTCGGGTTCCTCAAGGCCTGATTTAATCTAACCCGTTCCTTCTCTAATCTCTCTGATTTATCTTTCTCAGCCCCTTTTTCTTGGTAGCATGCATCGGCCTGAGTGTTCTACTCTGCTACCAGGGCTCGGCTAGCTTCTATGACCTTACCTTGTGCCACTACTTGGCCATGGAGTCCCTTGTTCTCCTCACAAAGGGCCTCATTTGCTTTCTGTAACTCTTGCATTATCTGGGAATACTCAGACCTCTTTTTTTGCAGGAGACTAATCTCCTCACTCTGTGCCTTTTTGGTCTGTGTTGTCTGCTCTAGGTCAAATTCTATTTGTCTCATATGTCCCATTAATTTTTTAATTTCTACTTTTATGCCAGTCAGTTCCTGAAAACATGACTCGCCTTTCTCCAGGTCTGCCTTCTACTGGCACACTTCCTGACACAGGCCATCTTTTTCCTGACACAGCGTGCTATTCTGTTGACTGAGGTGATCTCTCTGCTGTTTCATAGCGCTCAACTTCTGGCGCTCCTGGTCAAAATCTGTTTAGGAATGGACATCCGTAATATTCAACTGGTTATTCCCATCTTTCAATTGCTTGATCTGATTTTGAAAAGCGCATGTGCCCTCACTTGTTGACTCAATTTTAGTTGACTTTCTTTCAGGTTCTCAATCTTAATCCTGGACTGCGAGCCCCCAAGTTTGTCACAATATATTATACAGCACAAGCAAGTCAGGGATCTCTTTCCCCTACAATTAATGTGACGCACAATAAAACCGCTTTTTAACTTTATAATCTAGATTTTTTTTATGAGGCCTCCAACCCGTCTCGCACCCAACCTCCACAAGCACCCCGTGTCACAGTGTACTAGGAACCAGGCTGGTGTGTTATCAATGAATATTTTATTAATTTAAGATTTAATGGAAAATAGAATAAACTGCTACAACGGCCACCAAGGTGTGGCAACACAAATTTCATAGTCCTTTTTGGTCAAGCAGCACACTGAGACAACTCAAAATGTATAGCACAAGAATTTACTTTTTACTTCTCTCACCACTACCATCAAAACAGTTCCAAACACCATGAAAAATGAATGCAACCCACAGGAATGTTCATGTGCACACAAAGGATTCTTGAGTCCTAGCAACCCTTGCCCCCTTACCCCCTAGACCTCCACTAGGCTTGTCAACTTTGAATGGAAGGCAGTGATGAGGAATGGGAAAACAAGGTTAAAATATGATTTTGAATGGGGCTTTCAGAAACAATATGGGAAACCAGCAATGAAAGGGACACATTGTTTTTATGCATCAAGACAAATGGGTTCTTAACTAGTTAGGACAACTGCTATGGGACAGCACAAAAAGTACTTTGTGCTGCTTATACTTAGAAGACAAATAGGGTTTTAGAACATACTAGCCAGCACACAAGAGGAACATCGATTTTAGAATATGCAACACATGGGCAAATGAAAAGGGAATGCAATTGGAAATGTGTTCTCACAATACAGTAGGGGAAGAGGAACAGACTAGGAAAAACAGTTTTTAGCAGGTGAAGCTCAATTTCAATGGAAAAGAAAATGCAAATGGAATACGTGTTTACTAACGCTGCAAACGGCAGGCAGCTCTAGGCAATAGGGAACTCACAATAAGAACATCGCTTTTTTGTTAAAATGACAGATGCAAATAACAGGTGCGTTCTGGGCAAAGGAATCGCTCACAATAGGAAAAATGTTTTTTAGGTTAGGATGGCAGAGCCAGGAGAAAATACAGATGCAGACAGAAATTCGTTTTTAAGCTCACAATAAAATGAATTCTTTGGGGAACACTTTATAAATATAACGACTCACAATGCACTGGGAAGAGATAGTTGGTTTCAAATTCCAACTATCCCAATCCCGTGAAATAAATGTGGAAATTAATTAATTTGCTGAGAAAAATATACTTAGGATCTACACAAGCAACTGGAGATTCTTCAATGGGAAATGACTAAAATACACAGGCAAGCAAAGGATTTTTCAATGGGAAAATTACTACAACGCACAGACAAGTACAGGATTTTTCAATAGGAAAATGACTGAATTGCACAAACAAATAAGATAGGGGATTTTTCCATGGGGGGATCTCTA